>NC_049208.1:46256388-46556388 GCF_013347855.1 Anguilla anguilla
AAACCTATATAATAGGATATTTTCTCTCTTTTTTCCTGGAGAGGAGTAGGTGAATACTTTGCAAACTGTCCTCTTTGTCTAATACAGATATTATGAGCTCCGCATGGTCGATTGGAATGCAGTGATGTCACATTAAGTAACAGTAAGGTTGGGTAGTTTTTGGACGCAAGGCAGGAAAACTGCGACATCTAGTGGTGAGTTCGAGTGATGCAACAGGTTCTTTGACAGCTCTTCCAAAAAATGAATTGAATTTTTATTCAATTTAAAACAGAAATTAAGTGACAAATTCTAATGTACCCTGAAATTTCCCTTCCAGCAAACTCCAAGCAAAAAAAAAAAGATGGCACAAGCCAGGCAAAAAAGTAGGAGAAAAGAAGGCAAACTGCGACGTCTAGTGGCAACTGCAGGTGATGCAACACCTTCGTTGACACTTCTTCCATGAGACGATTTTTTATGAAATTAACATAAATTAAGTGACAAATTCCAATTTAGCCTCAAATTTGCCTTTCAGGGATCTCCCAAACAAAGCAAAAATAATGCCTGTAATGTGCCTGAAAAAATCAAATCAATCAAATCAAATCCTAAATTCACTTGAAATACACATGAAATGGGGCCCTTGCAAGTGGTATTTAAGGATCTGAAAAAACACTGTCTGTATGGGTGAGTGTGCGCTCATTTACTGAATGGTTCCAGTAGATTTTTACATAGTTTTTACATATATGAGTGCCTATGTGAATTACTGAGTTTCGTGGATATTTTGGAAAATCACAACGGTTGATGAGAATTTTCAACAATTCTTCAAGAGCCCGCTGGTAGGACGCAGGAGGAGCTGGAGCTCTGGACCACGTAGCCCCTTACAAAAGGACGATTACCGAGCCACTCCGACCAGGAAATCAGCGCTTCCCGAGCAGATTAATGGCGGTTACAGTCGACAGCAACCGCGGCAGTCCTGCTTCATTGAGTCTCATTAGCGCATCACTGCAACCTCAGGGCAGCCTACTTACCAGTAAGTGGACAAATGAACAGGCATCTGCATCCTGCTGTAGAAGTCTCCTGTGGAATTATAAATACTGTAGAAGTCTCCTGTAGAATTATAAATACTGTAGAAGTCTCTTGTAGAATTATAAATACTGTAGAAGTCTCCTGTAGAATTATAAATACTGTAGAATTCTCCTGTAGAATTATAAATACTGTAGAAGTCTCCTGTAGTATTCTAAATACTGTAGAAGTCTCCTGTGGAATTATAAATACTGTAGAATTCTCCTGTAGAATTATAAATACTGTAGAATTCTCCTGTAGAATTATAAATACTGTAGAAGTCTCCTGTGGAATTATAAATACTGTAGAATTCTCCTGTAGAATTATAAATACTGTAGAATTCTCCTGTAGAATTATAAATACTGTAGAAGTCTCCTGTGGAATTATAAATACTGTAGAATTCTCCTGTAGAATTATAAATACTGTAGAAGTCTCCTGTAGAATTATGCAGATTTCTAGAATTCTCCTGTAGAATTATAAATACTGTAGAATTCTCCTGTAGAATTATAAATACTGTAGAAGTCTCCTGTAGAATTATAAATACTGTAGAAGTCTCCTGTAGTATTATAAATACTGTAGAAGTCTCCTGTAGTATTATAAATACTGTAGAAGTCTCCTGTAGAATTATAAATACTGTAGAATTCTCCTGTAGAATTATAAATACTGTAAAATTCTCCTGTAGAATTATAAATACTGTAGAAGTCTCCTGTAGAATTATAAATCTGAAGAAAAACACATTTTCAAAATACAAAAAAGCCAAGTTACTCACACATGCAAAGCACTATAAGTCATCAGGACTTGCAAAATCTAGGCCTGTCATTAAACGTACTGATATCAAAATTACGCCAAGTTACAATAAACAATATTGGCTACCTTAGTTCACACAAATTATACACGCTGTATTCCAAAGCAATGTTGCTACCCAGTGCTTCCTAAACTAGTGTAGAATTATAAATACCATAGAACTCTCCTTTAAAATTATAAATACTGCAGGATTCTAGTGTAGAATTCTTAATACTGTAGAATTCTACTGTAACATTTAGACACTGTAGAACTATTCTGCTGAATTGTACACAAGTAGATTATCTGCCACATTATATATAGGCTATACTGACTGCACATCACATTGCTTTTATATTTAGGCATTTAGTAGATGTTCTTATCCAGAGGAACTATACTTAAATTCACAAAGAAAAGACAGCGTGTCCTTTTTTTTTGTTCACTGCTTGTAGCATATTAACTAGAGCCGTGCTGGGAAATGTAAATGAGGATTTGTAAATTAAGGTTTTAAAATGAAAATAGATTGCCTTCTCATTTCAGACTTTCAAATTAAAAACCTGTATATTTAAAATTGTGCACGTGCACCTGAAGGACAACAAGCTACCTTCTTTTCTATTATTACATATATATTTTTACATTACATTCATTTGGCAGACGCTTTTATCCAAAGCGACGTACAAAAAAGTGCATTTCATGGTCATGGTATTTTAAATCGTGTACCTTTTTCCCCCTGTTTCCTTTTCAATGAGCTGTACGTGTTTCGCGTCGATATATGAAAGATAAAAATAAAAAAATGAAAGGTGAACGCGCCGAGGCTAAAAGGCTCGCAGGTGAATGTAGCGAGTCTGGCGGGTTTCGCTTGATTGACGGGGCAAAGCAGAGGGGCAGGCTGGCATTAATCACCAGCAGGCCCACAGGGCACTCTGGAGTTTGTTGGCACAGTTCCTCCCACTCAATCACCCGGCCAGCCATTATCGGATGATGCAACATCACTGACGCACCAGTGCAAGCTACAGCGAGCGCCATAATATTTGGGACACGTGTTTGTTCGTTTTTCTTGGCTTGGCTCTGTACTCCACAATTTTGGATTTGTAATCAAACAGTTTACATGGTGGTTGAAGGCCAGATTTTCACGTCTGTTAAAGAGCATTTTAATACGCTTTGATTTCAGCATGTAGTATTTACAGCATCCTTTTATACATACTTTTCAGGGCACCACAATTTTTGGGAAAAAAACGGGTGTTTCTGATTTATCAGGTGTGTTAATTTGCTTCCTTAGTGCAGTAATAAGACCTTTCAGCATCTAGTCTTGATTCTAGGCTTGTGATTGCCTTTCGAGTCTGTTATTGCCGTTTGTTAACATGAGGACCAGAGTTGTGCCAATGAAAGAAGCCATTATGAGGCTGAGAAATAAGAAAGAAAGGAAAAAGAACAGTCAGGGAGACAGGGCAAACCTTAGGCTTACCAAAACATCATGTTTGGGACATTATTGAGAAGAAAGAAAGCACTGGTGAACAAAGTGTCTGGTAGGCCCTATAATAACAACAAAACAAATAAAAAGCCCCAAACACCTGTTTGACAGATCAGAAACACAATTCAGGAGGCAGGCATGATTACAGTGACTACTGTGCGCAGGTGGCTTCACAAGTTACACTGCAAGATGGACACCACGAGTCAGCTGCAAAAACAGGATGGCCAGGTTACAGTTTGCTACAAAAGTACCTAAAAGAGAAAGGAAAAAGGTCTATTGGAGAGATGAGACAGGATTCCCTTGTATCAGAGTGATGGCAAGGGCAAATTGTAGAGGCCAAAAGGAACTGCCCAAGATCCAAAGCAGCCCTTCCTCATCCGTGGAACATGGTAGTGGGGGGTGTTACAGTTTGGGCATGCATGGCTGCTGCAGGTACTGGCTTGCCGTCTCTGGGGATGTAACTGCTTAAAAAAGTTCTGTCATTTGTACGTGGTGAAAACAAAGTGCATAAAAAACACCCTTAAATACAAGGTGAGAATGTGAACTTCAACCACATTTGAATTGTTTGATTGCAAACAAAAAATTGCGGAGTACAGAGCCAAATCAAGAAAACTCAAATACATTAATGCCCATAATTTTGGATAAGATGTTGGATGTCAGGTGTCCGCATAATTTTAGCCATGCAATGTAGGCTGAATTGACATGTAATTCTGTTCTGCAATTTTCCTATCGGTCAGTAGGGGGAGGCACTGACACATCAAGGCTGAACCTCAGTGAGGGTGTTGTAACAGGCGTCCAGTTCACTGTAAATGGGTTCATTCTGCACAGGTGGCACCTGAGCCAAGGTGGTTAAGTGGTTGGTTGGCCAGGATTGGTCCCCTTCATCAGTGCACTGTGGTTTTAGGCACCCCCCCCCCCAGCCACTCAGGAACTGTGTGTCACAGTCACGGTGCACAAGGTTTGTTTCCTGCAACGTGATTTGCTCTTGAAAGTCTTTAGCATTGAACGGATTCACTGCAACCAGCTTGGAGCCCTCATCTACACAAGATCACGGTTGATCAGAAGGGACAGACCACTGGCATTTTAGTGTCATTTCCATGACAAATAAATAAATAAATAAATAAATAAATACGTCTACATTCCTTGTCTCTCTCTACCACACAAGATTTTACAGGAAAGCACTGTATAAATAAAATTCAATATTAATATTATTAATATTATTATTATTATAGTTCCATTATACCGCAGAACATTCACTATTTCAAACACAAATTTCAATATGTGCATCCTACATTCACGATTAAAAGACATTTGGTTTCTGTCCTGCCCATGTTCTGCTCTGTGTGTGTTTTGAATTTTGAGTTTTCTGCTTTGTGTTTTTTTGCGTGGCCTCTTGGTTTCCTGGTTTTTTTGTTCCCTGTCGTGTAAGTAAAGTCTGTTAATTTTCCCTTTCTGAGTCTGTGTTTTTTTGTACTCTGCGTTTGGGTCCTCCCTACGCGTTCCGTGACAACATTACCGCCGCAGAGCGCGCAGTCCTCAGCGGCGCCGCGTGGCCGAATCACGTCGTCCCGTGCTCCGCCGCCGCTCCGCTTCCCATGATGCCCTGCGCCTCACGTCCGGCCGCTTCTCTCTCTCTGGGCGGCTGGCGGGCGAGAGACGCGCAGGAAAGGGGTCCTGACGGATGGCGGGAGGAGACGGCGTGGCGGAAACCGCGAGGGCCAGGGGCTGAGCGTAATCCCCCCCCCCCCCCCCCCCCCCCCCCCCCCCCGCGCGGGCTCATCAGCGAGGTCGAAGGTCACCCGGGCAATCGGAAGCTCCGAGCGCCGCCTGGAATCAATGGCCTTGTTGTGGGGGGCGGGGGGGCTATGCGAACGCTCTGTCTGCACCAGCATCGCTGGGAAAGCCGATCTCTCTGCAACCGGTCTTGAGTTCTTTCGACTCGGTGCCACAGCAGACGAATCGGGGGTTTGTACCACCTTAGGAGGCGTCAGCAAGTTCTTCAGTCCTTTGAAGAGTAGGTTTTTTTTATGTTAACCCCCACCCCCACAAAAAAAGAAAAAAAAAAACTCCACTGCTTTCAGTCACCAGCAGTGATTGTTACATCAGCATTAGAATGTTCAGTTAAGAACGTTCTGATTGCTTATTTGTGACCTCACACCCTAAAGGGTGAAGAAGCCTTCAGGCCCGTCTGAATTTAAAGAGAAGAGTGGCAAGAAAGAAAAAAGTCAGAGCACGTGATTAACGAGTAAATGCACCCCCCCCTGCCCCCATCCAAAATGAAAAAACAGGAAACCCAAAAACCCACACTGCAGGGTTGCCAGGTTATTTTGCACCCTGCGTAACTCAAACTGCTCAGAAACTGAAGAACGATTGTGAAAATACAGTACATTGCACGACATTAATTCGGCAGACACTCGTTCAATACGATCAATTAATATAAGTAATAGAACCCGATCTGGCGAACAACGTTCTCCCAGGAAGCCATTATTTGAAGACACAACATTACTAAAGCAATACTGCAAAGCAACTACGCAAATAGCACGGCGGCGTGGATCGCTTTATGAGACAGAATGCATAAATGCATGAAGGGCAGAATCCATTTTGGCTTTTCATCAAGATGCACTCCAGAGGAGAAAATGCAACCATCATCACCACTTTCATATCTGATCTTCTGATGAACAGATGCGAGTGACTTTCAGATAAAAAAAATGAGTGCACTCAAGTACATCTGTGAGCTGAATAATCGTTTTACACGTTTTGCTTTTGGACATTTAGCAGACTCTTCCCCAGCAAGATCACAGATTAAATTTTCACATAATACCCTTTTATGCATCTGTATATCTTACTAAAACACTTCAAGCTAAGCAAGTTGCTCGAGGGTACAACAGCAGTATCCCACCCGGGGATCAAACTGGCAACCTTCGAGTTACAAGCCCAGTTCCCTAACTAACAGACAACGTTGCTGTCCTGAAAACCTGGAATACCGTTAACTTAATGTTCATAATTTAAAAAAAAAAAGAAAAAAGGAATTATCTTTCATCATGTACAAAAGAGAAGCATATATAAGTTTGACAGCGAAGTGGTTAGATGCAGTGATGGTAGAAATGACCACAACTGGACAGTAGGCCTACAACACTGAAAAAGGAGAAAAAAAGCAGAAGCATCAACTGAAAGTATTCATCCATCCATTCATCCATTATCTATACCCGCTTATCCTGGGCAGGGTCGCAGGGGGCCTATCCCAGCATGCATTGGGCGAGAGGCAGAAAAACACCCTGGACAGGCCACCAGTCACAGGGCAGTACTCAGCCAGATTACATTCATTCAATGCAATCATTTCTAATCTTTACAAAGACTGAGAGGAACGGCTGTCAACAATTAAGCCGGGTGAATTCAGCGTATAACTGGAATCATGAGGGATTCATTAGTATAACTGGACACTATTCAGAGAGACAGAAAACGGGCCTATTTGGGGTGACTGTTCTGTTCTGTTTCTATTTTCGGGTTGAAGAAACCGAAACATTTATAGGCACAAAAGCAACAGTTTCACATCTCGTGAAATCCGACCGTTGAAGCTGTGGGCAGGGGGAACTTCGACGTTGGAACTTGCGACATCGATCACAAAGACCACTTCTGGGAAGTCTGACTGAATGGCCGTGTGGGCGTCCAAGTCTCTTCCCTTCCTCTGGACGTTTCCACAGAAACGGTCCCCTGATGCCCGAGTGAAGAAACAAGACCTTCGTTTCTCATCATTTCTGATGCGATAATTCAGTCACTTTCAACAGCTGCCCTCTGCTCAGCTATTTCGTCCAATGAAACAAGCTACCGTAATAACTGTAATAGAAAACCTAACGTCATTGACGGGGAGATGTCTCTGTTCCCTTTACTGTTTACGTGTGAGAACTAAACATCAAGTAACTTCAGACTCATTCTTATACATATATGTACAGTTTTTCACATTCTTTCTCATTCAGTATCAATGTGTGGTAAAAAAAAAAAAGTGAGACATTTTAACAGCTATGAAACTGCAAAGTTTTATCATTGGAAAGATGTGCAGCACATGATCATAAGAAAAACACGACAGGTTTCACACAGTGAATTCTGAGTGTGTGTGTTTAAGAGGGTGTGTGTGCAGGAGGAAAAAGACATGTGAGTCTGCGTGTGAGGGAAAATCAGAAAAAGTTTCCGTGTGTATGTGTATATGTTCATGCGTGTGTGTGCTTGTGTGTGTGTGTGCGCACGTGTGTGTGTGTAAGCGAGAGTGTGTGCATGAGTAAGAAAGAGGACATGTGAGTCTGAGTGAGTGGGAAAATCAGAACGTGTGTGTGTGTGTGTGTGTGTGTGTGTGTGTTTGCATGTGTGTGTGTGTGTGTGTGTTTGCATGTGTGTGTGTATGTGTGTGTGTGTGTTTGCACATGCGTGTGCGTTTGTGTCTGCCAAAGAAGCACACGCACACACTCCACTCACCCCATTTCCCCCACCCTGCAGTCGTTAGGCAAGATGTCATTAGACGATAAAGAGGAAACGATCAGGAAACCTCTTGTGCAGCGCTTCCTGTCTGTTGCTATGGTGACCAGCATTACCGCACTCTCCAAGTAACTGTTTTTTTTTCATACAAATAATTTTTTCCCCCCCAATAAACACTTAAGACATTTTAACATCAAGTCACATCTCCAAATCGCTGATGCTGAGATACATTCTAGATTTTGTGTGCATGTTTCTGAAAATACTCCCATTCTCTGACCTTCTCTGACATGATTTTGCAACGTTACCTGGAAGATCTGCAAGTTAGAGGTAGAAAAAAAAAAAACACTTTTTTTCTGGTATTTGCAAAAAAAAATTCTGCTAGTCTCAGCAGTCACCAAATGAATACATGACACTTCCCATTTTTAAGGCAAAGGATAGACTAGTGAATAAAAGACTGACCTAAAAAAGAATCAGCAAATCGTGAGGGCAGAATGGATTTTTCCCTTTTTCAAAATTATGGCCATAGCAAGTAAAAAAAAAGGAAAACCAAATTAGCTTAACCCTTTAAGGTGTGAGATCACAAATATGTGATTAGTATGTTCGTCACTCAACATTCTGCTGCTGGCGTGACAATCATCACTGGAGATTGAAAGCAAATGGTGTTCTAGAACACTGACGTAGAATGTTGAAAAAACGCTCCAAAAAACCCGCTCTTCAAAGGGCTGAGAAGAAGAAGAAAGTGTTGAGGAAACTTTACAGGGCCCTGCTTGAAGATGCCAGCCCAGCCCAGCCAATCGTCATGACTAACCCATCTAACCCGGAACACCTGAAGCTTGTTCCAGGTAGATTCCCACGATCAGGCGATAACGCTACAACGAAAACGTTCCCCAAGTGGTTGCAGTAAATTTGGGGCTCCAATGAAGTTCAGCGAAGTCAAGAAACATCACCAAGGATCCAAGTCAATGACATTTGAAGAGATGAGCAGGGAAATGGCAGACTCATTGAGCACTATCATTCAAACATTCCCAAATACAAAAAATACAAAATGAAGCACCACATCGTGGCTAGATGGAATCGGCCACCCTTCGCCCCTCCCCTCTCCCAAATCTCCATTCACAGCCATCAGGAAGTAAGCAGCAGAAATATTCCTCTCCTTGTTTTATCGCCTTTCCCTGTTTTTCCCCTCTCTGGCACTCCCAACATTCCGGGAGTGGCTCTCTCCCCCCCCCCCAGCAAACTTCCCTCCACAAACAGGAAGCCGGTTATACGTTTTCCACCTCTGTTCCCGACCAGGACGATGGCACGAGATGGGACGCCCCAGTTCTCTCCTCCTCCCCCACGGGGGGGGGGGGGGGTCACCGCAAAATGACAGATAACTGCGGAAAGACAGACAGACGAATCTCCAGCATGTACACGCTTTTAAATTTTTGAGTGGGACAATTGCAAGTAGGGGTGTGTCTGTTCAGAGACGATGATACAATCCAATTTACACAATGCACAAAAGTCAGTCCATGTCATTATGAATCATAGCAAAATAAGTTATTTAATGGCCACACTCTTATGGTGGTTTGCTCTCCGGCAGCTCTGCCAACATCGTCGTTTACGTTTCCGACACCACATCGTCACTCGAGCTGGTGTCGTTTCTCCTGCCGTTAAATGTGACGTCAGTACGTCTAAGCTCTCTCAGCCTCACTCTGGCTGCATGTGTGAGTTGTAACGGGGTCGTGTGGTGGACGGATCATTCGTATTGTTCGCTATCAAGAGTTTCGCCTCGCTGTGATTCACGAGTCCGGCTCGCGCAGACATGTGTCGGAGGAAGACTCTTCCTGTGTATTTTAATAGGGGGCGTGAGGGCCTGTCTAGACCCTCCCATCCAAATAAAATCCCTCCGACCCTGGGTGACTCCCTGTGGGGGGCAGAACGGTCCGGATTCGATAGCAAACCACGAGGGAAGAAAATCGTGTGAAGATTTGCGGGCGCTCATCTTTAAACAGCAAAGACGGGACAAAGAGATCACCCCGAAGCAGGAAGTAATGCAAAGTAATACAGACCGCGTCAAAGTCTCGCTCTGCGCGGCGTTTCTGTCGAAACGCAGACCAGCGTCACCCCGCTTCCGCAAGCCGAGGCCTGCCGGGACCCGCCGGGCTCGTCGCCGCGGTTACAGGGCGTGGCCGCAGCACCCCCCCCCCCCCCCCTTTACGCATTCCGCCGCGGTTCAGCAACCAGGTGCTCTTCCTGGGACAGAGCTGGGTCAAACACTCGTCTGAAATTCTTTAACCCTTCAAGCGGCCGGCAAAGGTTCTGAAGACACTTCAGTGGAACTCCCTTTGAGAAATTTCAAGGAAACGCTTCGAAGCTAACCAAAACCAAAAACATGCAGTGAAAAAAAAAACGTTTTGTGCGAGATAGGCGTTAAAAAAAATGTTTGCTCGCTTCTGAATTAGGGAAACTTATTTAGTATATCATCAGTTATTTGACCCAGGCCTGTACCACAAGTACAAGTACCACAAGGCCAGCACCTGTGGCTGAGCTATTTTTGACAGAGGGTGACTCCACCTGCTCTTTTTCGACTTGGTCCCCCAGAGGGGGGCCGGCAGCTGTGGCTTCCTCTGGGGGCCTTGGGTTCCCAGGGGGGCAGGGTGCTGTACCCTGAGGGGCGGACAAAACTGCTTCATTTCTCATTAGCGTGAATTAGTGTAATTAGTGAATTCTGAGTTGTCCGTTAACTGGACTTGTAAGGTTATAAGGTTATGAGCGAGAGTGAAAATCCAAATATCACATCTAATGTATTCACATCCATCCCCTTACCGACTCCAATCCACACTCCACTGCACAACACTGTAAAAGCTGAGATGATCTTACATCATACTGTTACCCTGAGTGTAACACTCGTTGAAGTGTAAAGAATAAAACCCTCCCTTTTTTTTTTTACAATTAAAGCGAGTGAGAAAATGGAGTACAGACTGGAATACCTGGACGTCCAGGGAGAGGTTAAACCTCCGCAGTGAAACTGCCCTGGTCACCGCTTTAAGCCTGTTTTTAAAAAAGCGATCCCCGAGCCAAGGTGAGTCACGCAGGAGGCTGTAATCAGACTCCAGATCGGGTCGTTAGAGTAATTACCCCTGATGATGTACAAACGCAGAGTGGACCGCGCTCAAATAGCAAAGGAAGAGGCATGCCCTCTGACCCAGCTACTGATGAGAGACATTCCCCATCACAACTACACACATACTGTGCAAGCACACACGCACACACGTACACAGTCACACGCGCACATGGACACACGTACACGTGCACAATCACACACACACACACACACATGCACGCATGCTCACATGCACAAACACACGTGCACACGTACACAGTCACACGCGCACATGGACACACGTGCACATGGACACACGCACACATGCACAAACACATGCACACACACACACGCGCACATGGACACACGCACACATGCACAAACACATGCACACATACACGCAAGCACACACACACAAACCAAGGCATGCACATAAACACACACATGCACACATGCATGCAAGCACACACACACACACATACACACAAACACATGCTGATTCACATACACACATGAACATGCACACACACACACACACACACACACCAAGGCACACACATACACACACACACACACACACACACACCCACGCACACATATACACACGCATCCACGCACGCACACAAACACGCACACATAAACACACAAACATGCACAGACATGCATGCACGCTCAGACACAGACACAAACACACACACACGTGCGTGCACCTACACGGATGCACACGGAGGCACACGCACACACACACACACACACACACACACGTGCATGCACATACATGGATGCACACAGAGGCACACACACACACGTGGATGCATGCCTGCTTGCACACACACACACACACACAGATGCATGCCTGCTTGCACACACACACACACACATGGATGCATGCCTGCTTGCACACACACATGTGGATGCATGCCTGCTTGCACACACACACACACACACACGGATGCATGCCTGCTTGCACACACACACGCACACACACGCACATGTATGCCTGCTTGCACACACACACACACACACACACACGTGGACACGTGCTCGCTTGCACACACAAGCACGGTCAGACGCATGCACAGGCACACACACGTACACACACGTCAGGACAGGCAGGAGAGAGCAAGCGAGAGAGAGAGAGAGAGAGAGAGGGAGGGACACAGTCAGAGAGAGAGAGGGAGAGAGAGAGAGGGAGGGACACAGTCAGAGAGAGAGGGAGAAAGAGGGCGAGAGAGAGAGACAGTCAGAGAGAGAGAGAGAGAGAGACACAGTCAGAGAGAGAGAGAGAGAAACACAGAGGGGAAGAGCTGAGCTGGGGTGATATATGAGGATAGAAGCAGAACAACAAACCACAGGTCAGTGACAGAAAGAGAGCGAGAAAGAGAGAGAGAGAGAAAGGGCAAATACTGTGAGAGAGGTACCAAAACAGACAGAGACAGAGGGTTAGAGTTTGTGTGTGAGAGAGTGAGAGAGAGAGAGAGAAAGGACAAAGACTGAGCGAAAGAGCAAAACAGACAGTGAGAGAGAAAGAAGGAAAGAGTGTGTGAGAGTGAGAGAGAAGGAGGACAATACCCTCTCAGGGGCGTGTCAACAACAATTAGTTCCTCAAGGAAGTAGAAGCCTGAGTTTATCGCGAAGTCGAGTCGGCGGTAAGCTAACGGCAACCCCGCCGCTCCGCGGACTCTCCTCTGGATTCCCGCCTTCCCGCTGCCGAAAGCGCCGAGACCGAACACCTGACCCCCCCCCCCCCGAACGCCGTCACCCCCCCCGACCCCGCCTCGATCGAACGACGCGCGCACCTCAGCCGGAGAGGGCAGCAGCCCGCGGAACAAACTCGGGTGAGTTTACCACAGTGTCCCAACCCGCTCGCGAGTTTGTGCTTTGCTTCAGCGTGGGGGTGAAGGGGTGGTGGGGGGGGGGGGCGTGTGGGGAGGCGGGGTGGTGAATTGGGGGAGGGGGGGGTTCTAATAGCTGACAGCTAAAACTGCTGCCGTTACTTCCCCCTTCCCGCTGGCTGCGAATTGTGAAAGTGCGGTTTTGAAATGCGTCTGCTGCTAGGTACCCCCCCACGCCCTGGAGCTCTTTCACCCGCCTGGCTTCCGTCCCCGTACGCTGAGGGGGGGGAGAAAAGGGAGAGGTGGAGAGAGAGGGGGGGAGAGGTGTAGAGGGTGTAACTGCTGCGGGATCCTTATCCGAGCGGTATGTAGGTGATGGTGGTCGGGGGGCAGGGGGGGGGAGGCGAGGGGGTAGCGGAATGCACATGGGAGGCAAAAGTTGTGTTTCTGTCACGCCGGTATCAGACGCCGGGTTTCGCGTTAACTGTTCCCAGGGCTACGAGCCGAGATGGCGGGTGCGAGCTGGGGCAGGCCGCAGCTGGTCGTCAGGGCGCCGCGATCAGACATCCTGACCCGACCCGACCCTGACCCTCGTTCGCACAAACGTTTCGGAAACACGAGCTCAGACCTGCCGTTTCAATGGTAAACGGACTGCATTCATCTTTTATCCAAAACGCTTTACAATTGATGCCTCCCATTCACCAGAGCAGTTAGGGGTTAGGTGTCTTGCTCAGGGAAACACTTCAACATGACCAGGGCAGGGATCGAACTGGCAACCCTTCGACCGCCAGCCGACCGCTCTTTACCTTCTGAGCTGTGCCGCTCCTGCAGTTACTTTACGGCACAAAGAACGATCGGGCGACAGAAAGAACGCTTTCGTTGCGCGGAGCGGAGGCGCAGGAGAACCCGCGGTGCGGAGCGACGCGGTGCGTCTGCCACAGCCGGCGCGTCGGCCCAAGCGAACGTATCGCCGCCGGAGCCCGAGATTCCCGGCAGGAAGTCGTTTACCCCTGCCGAAAATCACCGGCCCGAAAACAGGGCCAAAGGTCAGCGAGTGTTTACACAAACCCCAGAGAGCACGGACTGATTTCGGAAATGAAAGCCGACACACAGAACAGCAGCAGGTTCGGTTAAACATCATGATGCCAGAGGGGGTCACTGGGGTTGGGGTTGGGGTTGGGGTTGGGGTGGGGGGCAGGGGGAGCGCTTGGCGTTGACACGGGTTTTGCCATGTCTTGGGGGGGCCTTGTGTGAACCTTCTCGGGTCACGTCAGTGTAGTCACTGCCTGGCCGTAGTCACCACGGTCACCGCGCTCAGACGTCACGGGCAGGACCGCTGCCAGAACGCAGCTCTGCGCCTGGCACAGCTGGTGCGCTCGCTGCCAGGATCTACGGCAAAACGGAAGGGACATTAGACCAGGCCAGTCCACTGTTTAGTTGGGGGGTTTAATGACAGCAGTGGGTCATGCACGAGGGCAGTACAGGCCAGGTAACACTGACAGGTGTGGGGGGGGTCATCATCTGTCACCCCGCATGTTGGATGTGTGGACACCATCTGTGCCCCTCGCTGCCCCCAAAGAGTCACAGACATGTGTTGTACCCCAAATATGTACCACACCTGTGTGAGCTACTGGTACGTCGAAGCAACTGTAATATGAAATCAGCAAATATAAGGTTGCAGGTAAAATAAACCCATTTTCTGTCTGTGCCTTCATACATTAATAATACACCAACATTAGTACAAATATATAAATAATGTATGATGGAAAACATCATTTTAAAACGGGGCCTAAGAGAAGGGGCCAGAGCGGCAGAACGTGTAGTCACAGGGATAGGCTCAACATTTACCGTAGACTACGCAGAGGATTTTTTTTTTAAATTAAAAGCAAACTTCATGAACTCTGAACGAGGTGATTTGACGAGCAGACGCCGTGCGCAGAAATCACTTCCTCCTGAAGCTGGCTTCCGCCCGGTCTCCGTGGCAACGCGCTCGATTGGCAGCGCCAGAGAGGAAGTAGCCACGGCAGCGGCTTTTTCGGCTGTGATCGGGCCGGGCGAGGACCGTTGCTTTTTAAAAAATACATATTGGGTCACAGGGATACTCGACAGGCACAGCGCAGTTCCCCAAAGTCACGAATCGAGTGGTGCTCCTCGAGGGTAGAAAAACTAACTGCTTGAATTGCACAAATTATCAGCACGCGCACACACACAAAAAAGACAGACTCAGACATCTCAGAAGAGCCCGTGGAGTAAATTGGAGGCTGAATTATCTGGAGTGCCGCTGACACACTCGTCGGTTTGGTGGAACTGAGAGAACAGGAAGCGGTTTCCAGGCCCCGCCGGCGGCGGCGGCGTTCGAGCTGAAGTGCAGCCGTCAGCAGAGGCGGACAAATCCAGGTTCAGAAAGTAAAAGTTCATCCCAGGGTTTTGTTCCTGTCACCTGGATTTGCTAATGAGCGCCATTCTTCAGCCAGGAAGGTAGAGCTAAATCAGCTGGCTGGAGCTCAGGGGTGGATGAAATACACGGTGGGACTTTTACTTTCTGACCCCTGGATTGTCCGCCTCGTTAGCCCGTTAGCCGCGCGGCGTCAGCGAGCAGAGCGGCTCCTCCTCCCCGCCGCTCGATCGCGGTGCGGTGGTTTGAGCGGGCCGACTGCGTGCCGATCGGATGCGAAGGCCGGCCCGGCGTTTACGCAGAGCCGCTCAGACCTCGCCGACGCAGTCGAGCGCGTTCCGCTGCAGCGGTGCGGCCCGGACGTAAACGGAAGGGCGCAGTTTAATCGAGCGCCTTTCTCCACGCCACCGCGGCGCTCGCGCTCTCGGCCCCGGGACAGGCGGAAGCGCGATTCCTCCGGGCCCGTTTCGTTGCAGCTGCGTCTCCCGTTAATTGGGCAAGAGCGCCCACCAGCACGCGCTCTCCTCCAAATTGCTCCATTTACCCGCTTCGCCTTCGGCTAGTTTTCCTCATTGATTTTTCCCGGTGCACACATTAATTCGGCTAGCATCCCTCTTCTTCACTTTAAAAACGAGCCCTCTCCCAGGCCTTGGTCTTTTTTCTTCATTCTATTCCAGATCTATTATTCAACAACACCAATTTTATGGCTAATGCAAAGTGTGCCCCGTTGTTTGTTGGGTTAGGTGTTAAGTTGCCAGGATTCTGTGTCTATCGTGGGGGGTCGGCTCTGGGTCCAACTAGGAACAAGGGTCTGGTTATCCGCGAGTCTGTTTAGGTTAGTGTGGTAATCCATGAGTCTGTTTCGGATAAGGTTTGACAATTTGCGAGTCTGTTTTTGGTTAAGGTGTGGTAATCAGAGAGTCTGTTTGGGTTAAGGTGTGGTAATCTGAGAGTCTGCTTGGGTTAAGGTGTGGTAATCCGAGAGTCTGCTTGGGTTAAGGTCTGGTTATCTAGAAGTCTGTTCGGGTCTGGTAATTCACAGATCCGTTCTGGTTCGGGCAGAGGTGGAAATCCAGGTTCTAAAAGTAAAAGTCCTCCATAGTGCTTTGTTCTGATCACCCAGATTTGCTGATCAGCACAGTTCTGCAGACAGGAGGTAGAACTATTTAGTTAAATCTGCTGGCTGAGTTCATGGGTAGAAGAATCACAATGCAGGACTTTTATTTTCTGACCCCTGGACCAGGCTTTGGGTTCAGGTCTGGTTACCCAGAACTTTGTTCAGGTTTGGGTCTCTGTCAAACGTAATTTATCCACGTCAGATTCAGGCAGGAAATCCACGGGTCCGATTCGAACCCATGAAGACCACTGCCCTGGGAAACAACCTGGCCATTCATGTGCCATGAAGAGGAGAAAAAAAAAACATACAGCCAATCACAGAAGGCCAGCCACCAACAGCCAGACAGTGATTGGCTGATTCTTAGCTGTGCGTAAGATAGCATGAGGCCTGAAAGTGAGCCATCGTAATTCACATCTGAACCCAGAGAAACCCACATCGGTGGTAGGGGTGATGGTTAACTGCTGAGGTAAAGATTCCCTTCTTTAACCAGCCTGTTTTCAAAGAGGTCTACAAGCGTGTTTTCATCAGCGTAAACCACAAACTCATTTTCTCCTACTTGTCTGTACTGGTAAATACATTTTGTCAGTCTCTCTCTCTCTCTCTCAGTCTGTCTGCACACTGCGCACAGGAAGTCAGCAACTTCCTTAAAAATACACAGAGCAAAAAAAACCTGAGGGCGTTTTTTTAGGTCACCGTGCTGATCTTAAACATGTTCTCGATCACGCTAACTTGAGATTTAAGGTAGAAGTGAGAAGGAAAAAAATGCTGAAATAGCAGATGATGTGTCAGATGTTCACAGCTTCTGGATCTGGAGGTTTGCTGATAAAGTCACATCAAACTCGATCACCAGACGGACTCAAGCGGCCCTCATTTTATTCCTCCGCATGTTGATGACTTCATCCATGCTCTAATAATGTCGCTTTTACAACCAGGTCCACCCAGGTGGAAATTCCAGCTACAAGTCCAGCTGAAACCCGCTTCTGCTCCAGCCGGATATCATCTCCATATTTGGTGATAGTCTGTCGTCTGTCGAGTACGGGCTTGCCAGCACGGTTGCTATCTCAACCGCCCTGTTGCCAGCTTGACCGTCTCCAAACCAGCTACAAATCAGCAGACCAGCATACAATCCAGGCTGGAACCAAGATGTAATCTCCACCAGGGTACCCAAATATTACCAAAGAGTTAACCAAACTCAGAACAGGTGTCCGAGGCTCTACAGTGCTCCCATTTTAGGAGCATTTACTCCTGAAAACGGATGATTGCTAACTGCTAAAATTATCTAGTGGCACATCTACTAATTTTCCAACTTAGGAGCACATGTGGCTCTACCTAAAAGAATGTTAGCAAAAACACCCTGGGGTTGAAGTCATATTGTATGCCAGACTAAGACAGCCAGCATGATCAAATAAGAGTATTCCTAAGCAGAGAACCATGGGTGCTGGGCATGTTTGATCTAGTTTTAGTCGGGGTTGGGGTGGGGGTGGGGGGGGGGGTGGTGGTGGTGATGCATGCAGAAAATCTCCCGCACAAACCACAAAACAGAATCATCATACGCTCTCGGCTATTACAGACCCATTACAGTACCCACCGTGACGGCATGCTACTCCTCTCCCCAAGTGCAAATAGCAAACCTCAGGTATGCAGACCAGAAGAGGCCAGGAGGTCAATGTCTGTTATTGGATATTATTCCCCCACCCCACCCCACCCCCCACAAGTTCAATTACTTAACAAACCCAGTCACGTACAGAACAGGTGAAAATCACAGGTAAATGGATACCCTTTAAGCAATCTTTAAGCAAGATATTAATGAGTTTATACAGTTTAAGTCCTTTATATTGTGATTTTACTTGAAGTTTTAAACCATCAGTAAGTTCATCTCAGTTACACACCTTTGACACCAAAGACAGACTAGACTGCTTCAGTCTCTGAATTCATTCTGCTCGATTAATTACCAAGCCTAATCATTTATGAGTTCTGACATTTTTCGTGAAGTTCATTGATAAGCTCTTTAGTCGCGGCTGATAGCTTTTCTTGAATGCCTAAATGATGCATTATAATGTGGGCTAATTTGCAAATGAAGAGCCAGAAGTAACTGGTGTAAACACACATTCAAATACACTACAGCATTAAAGAATGGGGTTCCCCAACACTGTTCTAAAGGGCTCGTATTTGTGAAAAATGGGTATGGCTGACCTTTGACCCTTCTGCTTCAGACAGAGCAAATGCCTCTCTGGAAATCAGGTCGCAGGTACTTGCTTCAAAGAGAAACGGTACTCACTGATTCAGTCTGGCTCCGCCTACTACACAATTTTGAAAAATGCTTCCTGGGATGGGTGGAGTGGGTGTGTCCATCTCATTTGCATAAAATATTCTATATGCAAATGAATTAATTCAGCACAGCTGTGCCTGGCTCATGAAACTCGATTAAAAATGCCAAACTAGGTGCTGCGGATCAAATGTGAATCAAAGTTTCAGCAATTACTATTTCTCACCCGAAATCTTGTCAGAAATATATTTTACTGGACTGTTTAGATGGATTTAGAGAAAGTTAACGAACAGGCCACCATGTTGTTCCGGTTTGAAAAGGTGGAGCCAAAACCAACATTACAGTGTGTCTAACCAATCAGGTGCCAGCTGTATTCCGATGATGTAGTAGTGCTTCCAAAGGGTACTCTGACATCACAATAGGAGCATCCAGAAAGAACATTTCAAGCATTAGAGAACAGCACCAAGATACTTTTCTACCATTTTATTTTGCCAAATTATATTATTTCAGAAATGCTGAAATAATGGTATGAATTAATGTTTCATTACAAAGGCATACCGACATGTTTACAGCAAGTGTGAGATTTAGAGTGTAATTATTCTTTAAAATGTGTGTCAGCCTCATAAAAATGATTGCAATGCATAAATGGATTAACGCACTTGAATTGCAAGTTACGCAAGAGTTTAAATAATTTGCATTTAAATCACTTAAATTGTGACGTAATTCTGATTGTGAAACTAAGTCCTTAAATCAATCGAATCGCGAGTTTTGGAAGTTTTTTGGAACATTTTTTCAACATTCAATAGTCTTCACTGTCACTTCAGACACAGTTCTAGAACACCTTTCAATTACAGAAGTGATTGTTACATCAGCATTAGAATGTTCAGTTAAAAATGCTCTGATCACATATGTGACATCACACCTTAAGGGGTTAAAGACAGAATTGCATTTAGTTGTCTAGCCTGTGCACCAACCTTCATCTGGGTAACGTGAACAGAACCACACCTTCATTCGCTGTAGGTTCCAACACACACACACAGCTGTACAGCTAGTTTGCTTGGTCTATCCCAGAAACTTAAAAGCCATGGCAACATGCCGCAGAATGTCTGCCAGGAGGATTCACCCAGGCTGTCAGATTGCTCCAATGCAGATTTGGGACCAGCCCAGTTTTTCCCCCACTGGCAAACGGACGGGATGGGGCTGTTTGGATGGACAATATCCCGCGATGATAATTATCGAATGCAATAACAGTCGTAGCCCCCATATGGTGCATTATCTTTCCTTTCATTTTTTTTATTTTCAACTATACCTGAAGCGGATAGTAAACAAACAAAAAAAGCCAAGAAACCATAACCACTTATCTACTGGATGTTGATAAGACAGCCAATCAGCACCAAGGTCGTACAGGGTCCGTGTGATCATGTGATGCGTTTTTGTCGATCACATGGAGCTGCGAGCCCTTACTGCTGATTGGCTGCCTTACGGTCACCCAATAGATAACAGTGGTGCTGTTTTTTTGTGGAAGCATTTCAAGCGCCCTCTGAAGTTCACTTGTTTATTATCGCATCGGGTATATTCAAAGCGTTCAATAATTGTTGTCGTGACACTGCATATAGCCCATCCCGACCAGACTGTAGCAAGCTCTATGAATGGGAGGATGAGGTGACATCACACCGTTTTGGTAGCTGTGATCTTTTCCATCGTGAACATCATAAAAAGGGATGAGATGATTGAGTCACACACACACATACATACACACACACACACACACACACACACACTGGGAGGGCCAAAGGAGCGTGCAGGGGAAACGTGAGTACGGCAGTCCTGCCAAAAAATACCCCCCCCACTCCTTCCCACCCTCCCTTCACACTTCCACAGGAAACCCCGGACACCCCCATATCCGGCCAGCCCCTCCCCTGCAACGACACAATCACCCTCACCCACCCCCCCCCCCCCCCCAACACAAACACAGACGTGGGAGCCGAAGGAGATTTACGCTCATGTTTGTTTGGAGGTCTCTCCCGGTATCCACCATCCGCCCATCTGGCTGATAAGAAATCCCCAAACCGAGCAATCCATCACCTGGAAGAGCTGCTCCCTCAGCAGTTAGGAACAGTGGCAGTGTACTATAATGGGGTAGGACACTGGTCCTGCAACATAAATGTCACAGGTTCAATTCTCAGGTAGGACACTGCCATTGTACCCTTGAGCAAGGTACTTAACCTGCATTGCTTCAGTCCAGCTGTATAAATGGATGCAATGTAAATGCTACGTAAAAGTTGTGTAAGTCGCTCTGCGTAAGAGCATGTGCTAAAGGCCTGTGATGTAATGTAACAGTGCCACCGAATGGGATGACGCTACTCCAGCGAGCATCCATTTGCTTTTCAAACCATGTGAAAAATGTATACACAAATGGCCACTCATCTTTAAAGTACAGCGTGGCTGCGGAGTATTATTCTTGATTTTTATTGGGTGGGGAGGGTAGAGCATTCTGAATAGCTGGTTTGGGGGGGATGAGATCCGACTACTGAAGGGGGCCTAACTAATATCAGGCACAGCCCTTGCAGAACTTGAAAGTTTTTGCTGTTTTGGGGAATCCAGTCCTTCCCTAATAATACTTGACGTTCTTCCCCTTCAGCCCACTGCTTCAATGGAGTCCTTCAGCTCTAAGGACATGGCCATGAAGGCCCAGAAAAAGATCCTGAGCTCCATGGCCAGCAAGTCCATGGTGCAGATGTTCATCGACGACACGAGCAGCGAGATCCTGGACGAGCTCTACCGCGTCTCCAAGGAGCACTCGGGCAACAAGCCCGAGGCCCAGAAGGTGGTGAAGAACCTGATCAAGGTGGCGGTGAAGATCGGCGTGCTCTACCGCCACAACCGCTTCAGCGCCGAGGAGCTGGGCCTGGCCCAGGACTTCAAGAAGAAGCTGCACCAGGGCGCCATGACGACCATCAGCTTCCATGAGGTAAGCTCCTCCGCCACCCAAGGCTTGTTAACACTTTGAAGAGTAGGTTTTTTGGAATTTTTTGTTTGTTTTTCTTTTAAAAATTCTAAGTCAGTGTTCTAGATCTTCATTCCTTTCTAGTGCCAATAGTGATTATTACATCAGCGCTAGAATGTTCACTTAAGAATGTTCTAATCACCTTATAAAGCTTCCCTCCTCCACTCCAGCATTCTCTCTCTCTGTCTAGTCCCCAACCTCAGGTTCAATTTACACTTACAGTTATCAAAGTAACTTCAGGTAACTGTATGTTATATGGCTTGAAAGCTAGTCCACTTCTGAAGGTAGTGAGCTCTCTCATTTGTGGCTTATGTTCTCCTGCAACATTTTGTTTAATATATTTTATACTACACATATTACAATCTACAGAGCTGAATATTGCCTAATCAGTGTAGACAAAGGAATGCTCTAAGCTTCATCCTGCAATAAAACGTGGTTGCGTTGTGTGAATGTGCCCCATAGTCTGGACCAAGTAAAATATACCATTGCTATGAGGTTGTTGTGTGTGTTGGAGAGGGGTGGGAGTAGAGTTTAGATGAAATACTACTACATGGCAGTACTACCAACAATTCATCCTGGAATGTTATGGGCATGAACCGGCCTCAGAGAAGGTCCAAGGAGCTTTTCGGTCGCAAACACCCTGCTCTCCCCTCGTCCCAGGTGGACTTCACCTTCGACAAGGCGGTGATGGTGGACATCCTGACGGACTGCCGGGACACTCTGCTCAAGCTGGTGGAGAAGCACCTGACGCCGAAGTCCCTGGGCCGCATCAAGCACGTCTTCAACCATTACGCCGACCCGGACCTCCTGACCCACCTGTACGCCCACGAGGGGCCGCTGCGCCCCCACCTCACCAAGATCTGCACCGGCCTCAACAAGCTGGTGGAGGAGGGCAAGCTATGAGCCGGGACGTCCCGGGTCAGAGACTGCAGGGAGGGGGGCGTGGCCAAAAAGGGGGCTACGTTCGAGGACCCTGAGGTGAGAAGGAGTTCCTCCCTTGCCTTAAAATGTGGGGGAAATTCGCACAACAAAAGACAAACAAAAAATAAAACGTGGCAAGCTGGATCCGTCCCGTCTGTCAAATGCAAGCCCCGCCCACCATCATTATGATCCTCCCACAGAAACGCCCTTAGCAGGAAGTGAAGAGGGGCCACTCTCGTTGCTTGGGGAAAAAGACGGTACCAAGTGAGGTCGCAGTTTTTTGGGAAAACGGACAACTGTCAGCATTACTGTTTTCAGGAACCACTGTGAGAGTTTTTTTTTATGTGTCAGATTGCCTGTTTTTCTTTCTTTATTCGAGCGGTGAAGTCCGTGTTCTACCATTAGAGCTCCGAGCATAAGAACAATTTTACTGAGGTTTACAACCTAACCTTAAAAGGACTAATTTCCTACAGCCATCATGCGTCACACAGGATCCCCCATTTGTTTCGCATGTGGACCGGCAGAAGGAACTTGGCAAAGGAGATGGAGCAACTTTGGCTTTGTTAAGGAAGAAATGCTAAATTTTTATAGTTTTGAACGGTATTTCATTGGATATTGTTGCAGCCAGGGTGGATTTCAATGTACTGTTAGTGTGCCTGAGTTATAAAGCCCAGTTTTACCATTTAACATCAATGGGTCATATTTGCCAAATTAAATGTTTACGTATGACAGGGGTGTCCGACTGGAGCCCGCTACAGTGCCTGCACGTTTTCGCGGTTTCCTCTGCACAGGCAGGAAATCCAGGCCTCGGAAACCGGATATGTTGACACTCGCGCCAATCATTGCCATAAATGAATCACTCAAACAAACCAAAACAAACCAAAAACCAGCTGGCCATGCAGACCTCCAGGCCTGGAGTTTGACACCCCTGAGCTATGAGAAGCTCTAAGAACTAACTGAACCGCACCGCCCTCTAGTGTTACAATTAAGTGTTGCAACAAACATGTTCACATCTGCAGGGTTGCTAAAAAAGCCAGGCTGCTTATCATTCCAACCAATTACTTCACCTGCTGATTTTACCAATTCGCGCACCTTCAACCAGAGAGGCGGGAACTAATTAGTGAAATCAGCAGGTGCAGTGATAGGTTGGAATGGAAACCCTCCATGCCACATGATTGGACACCACTGTTTTAGAGAATCCAATAGACAGAAAAGTGACTGTTACCCAGAGATCAGTTTCAAGTACATTACTGCACACACATAAAGATAAATAAATAAATGGTTAAATGGTTAATTAAAACCCTGTCAGTTTATTTTATCTTGGCCATTACTTTCTTTCTGCTGTGCCATGGGAATAGAACAAATCCAGAGCTACTCTGCAGACTGTAAGAATGAAACTCCAGTCTTATGAATGAACCATTAAGATGTATTCCCTCAGAACTGATGAAATGCAATTTGTCATCACAGCCCGAATATTTTGCATCAAACGCAACAGCCTGTCGTGATAACCCACGATTGCTACAATTTGGCCTAAATTACAAACTCAAAAAGGTCAGAGCAGTTGCTAATGCTATTAGCTGAATTTACTGTTAAGACTGCGAGGACACAGTATTTTAAAACTTGTGCTACAAGGCTTACCTCCCCTGTAATAAAGTTAAATTCTCACTGAGGCAATGTCTAGCAGTTATTTTTTCACCAGATGATATGAAGGTTTGTACAAGAGTTTTTTTCAGATAAATAATGGCATAGTTTGTAAGACATAGATGACCTGATTTATTAAGACCTTTAACACATGCAAAAACCTTTTAGCGCATGCAAAACCACTATCATGGCCGGTGACTGGCTGTGGTAATTGTTTTGCACCAATCATTGATCGTGTTATTAGTCTTGCATGTGCGAAATGGTTTATGCTGAAGGTCTCAGTAAATCAGGCCCATTAGAGTTCATGAAAAACACTTCAAATGATTGTTTGAACCAGTTGTAGTGCCAATACACTGACAGTGTATGGCCCCCTAATAACAAACACTGCACTCTTTCACTTCCTTAATTAGAGTTGGTGATTGTAGGGGTCAATTAAGACCCCTATGTCTTCGTGCATTAAAAGTAAATACCCCCCAACCCCCTTCTCCAACCACAGAACAGATCTCACTTTACTGAACATAGCCAAGTTGGTATGCTCTGGCTAGTGTGCCATAATCATGCACATTTCGACAAAGACCAGCAGAGATGGGGTATACCACCATTACAAGCAAGCAGCACCACCCACCACCTCACTCACATAAAATCACACGGGAACGTACAGCTCAAATCATAACCCCCGGCCAGCAGCTGCGTACACAGGAAACCACTCAACCCAAAACAAGTAGCAGCATGCGAGAGGCCACTGACGGCTGAGAATAGGTCCGCGACACTGAAAATGCCATCTTGAGGTAACCGCGTAGCAGAGTCGAATGGAGCTTTCAGGACAGACCTCACAGACTGTGGTAGTTTATGTACTAAAGCTGGTTTAAAGCCACCATATAAAGACACTGATAAATTTATCCAACAAAACGTTATCATAGCAGCGCGTGCTGCACTAAATATTCCCCCAATGACTGAGAAACTGCGAACACTAAATGTGTCTTACCTGTATAAGATCTTCTTTCCTGATTTTGTCTTCGCAAACTGGCCGCGCCATCAAGCTCTCAAAATCAAACTCCCTCCGCAGCTGGGACTCGCCGGTCAGCAATGTTGCTGACCCATGATTGTTCTCAGTTCATCTCCACAGAATGTAATTTCTTGGCCAAGAATTTAATCACGGCAACTACACACTGTAGGCCTAATACCTCCTGCCAATGCTGACCCTCTCTTTCCAACCGAGGTAAAGTTGGTTTCATATTGGACATTCAACAGACATTCACATTCGGCATTGTGTGCCTTAGTTAGGGACCTGGCCTTCTTCCACAACCTTTGGTTTCCGCAAGTAATTGATTGCAAATTTATAAGCCAAAAGTTGTGGAAGGAGGCCAGGCATTATTAGAATAATCTGTAATTGGTTTGAGGTGCTTTTGTCAAATATTGGCAAAGTTATTGATCTAAGCAGAATTAAATGTATTTTTAATTGATTTCTTGAATTTTAATTATGTGTTTCTTGAATTTTAATAAATTTGCAATCAATTACTTGTGATAATCGAAGGTTGTGGAACAAGGCCAGGCATTATAAGAATAATCTGCAATTGGTTTGAGGTGTTTTTGTCAAATATTGGCAAAGTTATTGATCTAAGCAGAATTAACACACAGGTTCGTAATCAGGAACCTGTGTGTTAATTCTAACTAAGGCACAAAATGCCTAATGTGAGCCGAATGTGAATGTGCAATATGAAACCAACTTTACCTCAGTCTCTTTCCATCTGTCGACCCAGCGGAGCATCCTCAGTGCATACTGACATTGGCTCAAGAGCGCAAGCATGCACCTTCTGTGTTCGCCACTGATCTCGTGTTGTTATTGATCTTTCCAGTCCGTATATCCGACAGCAAATGCTAATGCGTGTGTCAATAAAACATTGCAGATCAACAGATCGTGGACGGTGAATTTACAATTGTGAAAGCGCACCCGCGTGTTCCCACTTACCCCACGTAGTCCCAGTCAGTCTCCAATCTGGTGGATATCAATACCAGCACTGGGTAACCACGGCCGGATGGCTGATATCCCAAACCTCCTTGGCGTCTTCATGATTTTAGTTTGTTTTTTTTTAACAAAAGAAAAATGATTGGGAGCCACTTGAAGTTTAACTTGAAGTTTAGCGTACGCGCTGAGCTCTCGTATGGTGAAGTTTATTTTGTTTGATAAGGCTGCGCCTGCCTATTTGTAAATGTTTTGATTTTGTTTTAGTTTTTTTGACACTAACACCACACCAAAATGTACATTAGCTATAGAAAATGACAAGTAATTCTATAAATTTGATTTGGAGTGAAAACTGCAGACCTGTACAAAGTGATAGCCACCTGCTCCGCCCACCTCAACCGATAGACCAATCATGATAGTTTATTTTGTTAGTTTTAATTGTGTTCTGATTGGATTCTAATCACGGGGAAATCGAGTGGGAAGAAGAGCACTCTTGTACCGTGATACTATCTCTGAACTCGCACGTGCTAGCCCATGTAGGGGTAGCTGAATTATGTTTCACATTTTTGTTACATTTAAAATTGAAACTGCTTAAAACCTAAACTAGTAAGTATAAGATTTCATCCCAAATTAGACACGGCCTTTAAATCTTGTCAATATCTCTTGGGTCAATGGTGTAAACTGATGAACAGGTGTGATATAAATTGATAATACCATGTTTCTGCGCAGTACTGTAATCTGAACGCGTAGGGGGGGGAAAGCCTTTCACAATCTTCTTACAGAAATTAACGGCGTCTCCGTCATGTACTCCGGTCATGAATTCAGTCATGATATCGGAACAGATACAGAAAGCCAGACATTCCAAGTCGGACTTCCTGAATTTTGCAGCTAAGCAGTCGCAAGAAAAACGGACAATATAACCGATGTTGCCGTTTCCAGATATTTGAGACGGCCCATATTGTGTTCATTTACCGCCAACTGTCGAGAGCAGATGGCTCTTGTGAACAAACAACTTTCCAGGCAGATATTAGCTTCTATTTATGTGGTTCCAAACTCTGTTCCCAGAGATCAATCGTTCTGTAGTTTTTCATGCCAACTACAACAAAACGCACCTCATTCAACAGCTGGAGACCTTGTTGAGCTGCTAATTAGTAGAATCAGGTGTGCCCAATCAGGGTTGGAATGAAAATCGACAGAATGGGCGAGGTCCAGAAATAAGGTCGGGAACTACTGATTTATTTGCTTACATCATCTTCTGGGATGGCAGCAAAGCATCATGGGTATGGAACTGAAATTGTTCTTTTGAGGTCACAGGTTTGGTTCCCAGGTGGCCCTGCCATTGTACTTTTAGTAAGATACTTAAGCTGAATTACTTTATTAAGAATCCTGCAGTATAAATGTTTGCATGTAAAGTGTACATGGTGTTGCTCCGGATGACAGCTTTTGCTACATGTCAGTTTCTTATCTGGGGAGATTCACGGTGTGCTTTCTGAAAGTACGCTGTGCATTCGTAAAGCCAGAGTCAATGAAGGTAAAACACCATTATAAATGGTACATGGCTGTGTTTAGGAATAGAACCCATGTTACCACTGTTCCTTTACCTGGCCACAACATTCAACCCCTCACCTATCAGTCAGGCTTGCCAGATTTGGCAGTTTCTCCCAAAATGTAACCGTTTCTTGAACAACTACTCCCAGGATCCAAAGCAATGCCACCTGACAACTGCCTTTATTAATTGAAGGCCCCATCTTTCACCACTAGGTGTCACTGTGACACTTGAACGCAGTGACACTCAGCTGCTCACCCATCCACCTGCTTGCCTAGGTCTTCCCTTTCCTTACCTCCATCAGTGGCTGCCAGTCATTCCACTGTAAGCTACGAAGCCTGCCCCTTGACCTCTGACCTCTGAACCATTCCAACTCTACCTCAGATCATACAGACGTACCAGATGCTCAGCAGTCTTAATGTTGGAAGCTTTGCCTTCCTTTTCTTCTGATAATTCATTAACAGGTATGAACAAGTACATCACTGTGGCACTGAATGTTCTTTGCTATAAAATAGGACCAATAAACACTTGAATCAACAGGAACCTCCTGTATGTTAAAGAAAAGAGATGATAGAAAGAAAGCTGGAGTTGCGTATCTATATATAACTATATATCAGACCTGGGGCAAATACATATTTGTTTTGGATTAAAATAGTTTTCTGTGCTCTATTGATCTTGCCTGGTGTAACTGAGCCTGTCAATATGACCAGAAGGCAGAGGCACTTTTTGAGAGTATTTCATTGGTTACAATACACCACACAAGATCAGTAAAGAGTAGAAAAGTATTTGAATCCAAAACAAATACGTATTTGACCCAGGTCTGCTATATGTATGTCGGTTTGCCGTTCCCTAACAGAAAGTCCAACCATTTTAGTTATTGATGTAGGATTTTAGGGCAAATTTGTTAAAGGCTAAAATAGGGGACCTGTTATTGTACATCTCTCCCCATCCTGACAGCCTAATAAAGAACGAGCGCAGGTGGAGGATCCACCCAGGCTCAACAACACCACCTGCTGGACAGAGCGGGACAGCATTTCCTACTTTCTGCGCTCTTTGTGTTGGCTCTGTCACTGGAGACTAAGCCCCAGACAGCTCACTTCCAATCAACAGCAGATGGGTCAGTATCAGTGTTAATCTGGGGTGTGTGCGGCAGGTTAGCGTTTTTGTTTTATCCACAGGGTCCCCTCGTTTGCCCTCCTCCCGAACCCGCTACTACTGAAAGTGGG
Source organism: Anguilla anguilla (assembly GCF_013347855.1). Taxonomy (NCBI): domain Eukaryota; kingdom Metazoa; phylum Chordata; class Actinopteri; order Anguilliformes; family Anguillidae; genus Anguilla; species Anguilla anguilla. Next base: position 46,285,147 of record NC_049208.1, read on the forward strand.
AGGGGCTGGTCTGAGTTACGATCGGACCTCCTGGCAAATGGTCAATCGTACTTTTTTAATGAAGAATTAAAACGTTCTGAATTGTTGGGAGGAACATAGGGTTGAGTTTTTTTTCTTCTTCTTTTACACAAACCAGAAGTGGTGTTTTTAAATTTGTGCATTACCAATATGTTCCTGAAAATTAACAAAAAAACCAAAAACATATTTTTTTTTTCCTGTATCGTCATCTCCAAATAATCCCATGGAACAGACTAGAACATACCGAAAAGTTTTTTACTCTTTACTCTTTATTTTTAAACTTAGTGTGACCTTTGGGTTCAAAGTGTCAGTCTGAGTCAACCAGACTAAAGGTTGCTGGGTGAGCATTGTTGTCATAGCAACCCAGTCAGCACATTGCCGCAGATTGATCGGGTTCTTCCGTCATTTGCACCCCTGAACTAATTTCGGGTCCTGGAAAATCACGTCCGCGGTGCCCTGGAAAAAACTGCAGGTACTACAGCGGCTGACGGTATCCGCGACAACATGGCGCCATCATCATCATCAATTTCTGTCCCGGTTTGCTGAAAACGCAGGCTTGCAGCAAAAGCGCAAAACCGCGCTGAAATCCCAGGAGCTCCCAGAATCCCGCGGGGCAGAAGCCGTCGAGCTGGGCCAGAGAAATTCCTAAGAGGTTAGCAGCTGTTCCCCTCGGGGGGGGGGGGGGGGTGGATAAATCTCCCCGCGTCTTGGCGGGTGTCGCCTGCGTCTTTTTGGCCGCGTCGCTATAAACGCGGGGGGTATTTTGAGCGCTTCGTAACACAATCCCCACGGACCGTATACGGTGTCCCCGTTGGCCCAACTCACCTGATCTGAGGTCCCTGGTTAAAAATAAGTGAGGGGACAGTGGGGGAGGGGAATACTGTAACTCTAAGTGGAGTTTAGTCAGTACCTCACCTGCAGCATTTGCCACCATTTTCGCCGTCAGGGTCACATTTAAAAAAACCTCTCAGACTCCATGGGTCACTGCTTAACAGGTTCATTCAACTTCCTTATTCGCGCATCAGTTCCTCTGAAATGATTCATTGGTTTCTTTATGTATCCTTACACTCAGTGACCACATGATCCAGTGCAATTTATTCTGACCACATGATCCAGTGCAATTTATTCTGACCACATGATCCAGTGCAATTTATTCTGACCACATGATCCAGTGCAATTTATTCTGTAGAATATGTGACCTCACAGTTCCATGATGCATTGCTACAGCTCCTGAGGACCTATAGGACGTATGCCTCCAACAGCTTGCGCAGAGTAACGAGCCACAGACATACGGGCTGTCTTTTCTGGTTTGACAGTAATGCTAGGCAGTAACTGCAGCCCGGTGGGTTTGTGAGCATTGTTTTTCCGCGAACAGGGCCTGTTGAAAGTGTGGTCAACGCCCCACAACTTTAGGCCACGTAATGCCAAGCACAGCCGAGATGAAGTGCTATGAACAACCACACCGCACAAATAAATTTCATGTGTGGAGAGGAGACCATTATGATTCGTGTCACAGAAACACAGTAGTGGAGTTGAAAATAACAGATAAGCGAATCACAGACCATTAAGACTTTGTTTACACAAATAATATTTTTTTTACACATATTCAGAGCATGAACATGCAGGAAAGCTCACGTATGCAGCGCAAAGAACGTAAACATTTTTTATTCAAATTATTTACAGAACACAACACTTCTGTCAGTACCTGGCGCACTGCGAACGTGATATTTGCGGAGGTATCTCAACAAATCGTTAGTTTCCTGGATGTCCTTTTTTCTTCAGAGTGAAACACAATGGAGCGCACGAATAGACCTAAACAGAGAGGATGGCCGATTTGCGAAATATGGATTTCCCGCAGGAGGAAGTGCAGGAAGGGCAGTGGCTAGCTAGAGCAGGTTAATGAAATGAGATTTCTCTGACAGGCGGGGGTGGGGGGGTGGGGGTTGGGGGGTTTGGGTTTGGGTTTGGGTTTGTGGGGGGGGACAGAGAAAGCTAGCGATCGAACAAAGGCACAGAGGGTGACGCACATGGCAGTTTTGGGGGCACATTAGACGCCAGCCAAGGACGATGCTCTCTCTCGGGGGGCTGTCGTCGGGCATCAGTAGCAAGTCACAGGGCAATGTGGGTAGGGCTGGCAGGCCAATCAGTCCTCCATAGGAGGATTCCCTCATCTTACTCTGTTCTGACGAACTGAAAGAACAAAAAATAAAAATATAGTTGTTATTATTTATTATATTATTATTATTGTTATTATTGTTGTTGTTGTTGTTGTTGTTGACGGCACAGTGCTCACGGAGGTCGTTGTTGCGGGTGATGGCTATGGCGGCTCTGGCTCGTGGACCTTGCTGGTTGAAGTGGTAGCCGATTTTGATGATGCTCGGGTTGTTCTCCAGCATGGTGGCGATCTCCATCTCCACTGAGTCTCCCAGCCTCTGTCTCTGTGGGCGGAGATTAGGGTCACATGTCACGGGAAGGGGAGGAGTCAGAGACTGGAATCCCAGTGGGAAGGGTACTGTGGGCTCATTCCAATCACTTAGTTGGCCTCCTTGTATCCTTTCCTCGCTTCCTTAGCTCCACCTCACGAAGGACGCAAGGAAAGGATGCGAGGAAAAGATACAAGGACAGACGTGTTTTAGGCTAATGGAACGTCCTTGCACTTTGAAGCATTGGTCTGAAGCCACGTCAGTTACAGATATAGCCGCCAAGGAGCATTTAATGTAATCGAATGTCCTTAAAGATGGCTGGACCTTGATCAATTTCCCAGTCAGGCGAGGCCTGAGGAGACGAGGACAGATGAAATAAGCGACTGGAATGAGCTCCCAGAGACTTCCAAGAACCTTACTGCGGGTGCAGCTACAATGTGCTGTTAATCACAGATTTGAATGAACCAATCAAAAGACTTCGTCCCTCAGAACCAAGACATTGTCCTTTGTTCAAAAGGTGGCCCGGTGACTAAGACGCTGGGAATCCTTACAAGAAGGGCACGCGTTCAGACCCTTACCTGTCACTACTGTAAAGCCCTCCAAATCAGGACATGCTAACAAGGACAAAACTGAACACACCAGAGGTAAAAAAAAAAAAACTTTAAAAAAACTGTAGCATCGAGGGCGGCAGTGTAGTATAATGGGTAGAGGTCACAGGTTCGATTCCCGGATGGGGCACTGTCATTGTACCCTTGAGCAAGGTACTTAACCTGCATTGCTTCAGTATATATCCAGCTGTATAAATGGATGCAATGTAAATGTGTAAGTCGCTCTGGATAAGAGCGTCTGCAAAATGCCTGTAATGTAATGCATCGACATCAAGGTCGTCCATTTTTAGCGAATGTCTGCTGCCTGTGTGTACTTTCACAGATTTATGGGTACAGACAGTTTCCAGTTTGCCCAGGTCAGTGTGTATTAGCCTCGACCACAGGAGCTCATGAAGACGGAATAGCCGTCTGAGTGTCGTGCACTTATCAGGCTCACATGACAGGGGAAGTTTATTAAACACCTGTGACAGGTATGGCATGACTGCTGTTGGGCAGAGAAAGTGCAGTTAGTGGAACACTAGCGAATTCAGTTCCATTATTAACCCCTTAAGATGTGAGGTCACAAATATGCTATTGGAATGCTCTTAACTGAACATTCTAATGCTGATTTAACAATCACTACAGGTAATTGAAAGCAGCCGAGTTCTAGAACACTGACTTTGAACTTTGAAGAAGCATTCCAAAAAATATACTCATCAAAGAGGTAATGAATTTTGGTGACAGCAGATTTAATTTCTTGAAAGTATAATTAGAAAACTAAGCAATGAAATAAATGATGTAATTCCTATTATCAGGAATAAATCTTACTTCTGATTTTTACTGTTGACAATATCATGACCGAAATGTGTTGGAGACAGGAGATTTAAATATTAGAAGATCAAATTGGAACAGGATGGAAACTAATTTCTGTCTATCATAAGTATGTATTGTTTTGAGGGTATGGGTTCTGACCTGGTTGTCGATCTTAATCTCATTAAGGGTTGTATTCTCAGCCAATGCCTTGACGATGGCCAGCATGCCCTCCCCGGTGATGAAGTTTGACTCGATGTTGAGGCTCTTCAGAGTCGTGTTTGTCTGAAGCATCTCAGCCACAGCCTGGGAGGGGGGGGGGGCAGGAAGTAGACAACAGGAAGTGACATAATAAGACACAACAGCAAACAAATAAAGAGAGTGGCTTCATATGAAACAGATACCACATGCCAAATAATTACATTTGTAATCACTATAATGTAGCAAAATATATTACTATTTGGAAAGTATGTCTCATACGTAACTATCTTATATGGGGGGAAAATGTATAAAAAGGGCTGCGAACCTCATTGTCGCAATAAGGTCCTGGGTTCGATTCCTGGCCTGGGCCTTTCTGTGTTCTAAGTTTACATGTTCTCCCCATGTCCGCATGGGTTTCCTCCAAGTACTCCGGTTTCCTCCCACAGTCCAAAGACATGCAGGCTAGGTTAACTGGAGACTCTAAATTGCCCATAGGTATGAGTGTGTGAGTGATGGTGCATGTCGCCTGCGATAGATTGGCGACCTGAGCAGGGTATATTCCTGCCTCTCACCCAATGCATGCTGAGATAGGCTCCAGCCCCCCCACGACTCTGACCACGAATATGTAGGTTAGATAATGGACAGAGGGATGAACAACGTTCTCCCCCAGATGGTAGTCTCTGGAGAGGTCACTCACCATGGCAACGGGGTCGTTGCTGCGGGTGGCGGCGATGCTGAGGGTGGTCACGCGGGTGTTGGTCGCCATGGCGTGGAAGATCTCCTTCAGAGTCCGGATGGGAATGTCCTGAAGAGAGGACCGGAAAGATCACATTATTAAAATAATATTAGTATTTGAGTGTACAGGACAATATGATTTCCATCTGATGCTGAACATTTCTACATGACGTTTCAGTGTTGTGATGTGGTCCGTGTACATTTAATCTTAAGCTCCCATCAGATATTGGCATCACATTGGGCCAAATTGTGATGTCACTGAATTGCGATGTCACCTCCATTGTAATTGCCATGGCAACTTGAATTCTGCACCCCCACCACCCACCACTCACCACCCACCACTGGTGCAATGGCATTGTCCCACCTGGAATCTGAACCTGGATCCTCGGAGTGCGAGGGTGCGACGGCGTACCCACAATTCCCCTGTCCTCCCACCGTTACCTTGATGTTGTTGAGGTTGACCTCCGTCAGGCTGCTGTCATCCCCCTGGATCCTCTCCAGGGTCTCCTCCACGTTCGTGGGGTTGGGGGGCTCGTCCGGGTAGGTCTTGTAGGTGTCGGGCTTCACCACGCCTGCACAGCACGCACACATACACACACACACACTCGCCGTCAATCCTCAGGTTGCCACGGTGAATGGCCTGGGTTGGGCAGAACATCCTGCATTTTGGGGTCAAAATGGCTTGTCCTGTGTGGAACAATCTTTGATGCTCATCTGTGCCCGGAAAATATGGCCCTGATGAATTACTGGCACTCACAGGAAAAAAAGCAGGCATATCAAAAACTAAACTGCAAGACTCTCCACCAAACCTGCCAAATACAGATTGCTATATGGTCATCGTATTCTGAAAGTTGAAGTTATTCAATAAAACAAAACAAAACCACTAGACCCTCTGTCAAACCTGGAATTATAATAATAACACCGCCCTCTCCATGTTCCCCCCTTTTTTGGGGGGAAGGGGGATGCATTTGGAACAAACGCTATGTTTTGACCAATGAGAAAGTCAATGACTGCGGTTCTGTTATGTCAATGAGATCAGCAAAGATTTGAATCCACACCTGTGTCTGCCAACCTTAGTCTTTTTCATCAGTGGATCGATAGCTGATCGATACCTGGAGTAAATGTTCTGCTGAGTCGCTGTCTAATGGGTGACCTCACATGAATAATTAAGGGCTGTTGGCGAATGAACTGCCAGCCCAGACTGAGGAGTAACTGTCGTACGGTCTCAACCGCGGTGAATGAGGGCTGTTTTGAATATCATATTGATTGTAACCTACTGAAATTGTGCTGTTGCCCTACAGGGTCAAAAACTAGAACTACTTTTCTTGTCTTTTAAAACATTTTTAATAAGTGCTGCACTGGAGGAAGAGGCAGATACTTGCCCTCAGTGTTGGAATGCGGGGGTAAATACTCAATGTCATGGCCTTCAGTGTTGGAATGGGGCGGGGGGGGTAACTACTCAATGTCATTGCCCTCAGCGTTGGAATGGGGGTAAATACTCACTGTTAATGCCCTTGGTGTTGTACTGTGGGGTAAATACTCACTGTTAATGCCCTTGGTGTGGTACTGGGGGGTAAATACTCACTGTTAATGCCCTCGGTGTTGCACTGGGGGGGTAAATACTCACTGTTAATGCCCCTCGGTGTTGCACTGGGGGGTAAATACTCACTGTTAATGCCCTCAGTGTTGCACTGGGGGGTAAATACTCACTGTTAATGCCCCTCGATGTTGCACTGGGGGGTAAATACTCACTGTTAATGCCCCCGGTGTGGTACTGGGGGGTAAATACTCACTGTTAATGCCCTCAGTGTTGCACTGGGGGGTAAATACTCACTGTTAATGCCCTCAGTGTTGCACTGGGGGGTAAATACTCACTGTTAATGCCCTCAGTGTTGCACTGGGGGGTAAATACTCACTGTTAATGCCCCTCGATGTTGCACTGGGGGGTAAATACTCACTGTTAATGCCCCCGGTGTGGTACTGGGGGGTAAATACTCACTGTTAATGCCCTCAGTGTTGCACTGGGGGGTAAATACTCACTGTTAATGCCCTCAGTGTTGCACTGGGGGGTAAATACTCACTGTTAATGCCCCTCGGTGTTGCACTGGGGGGTAAATACTCACTGTTAATGCCCTCGGTGTGGTACTGGGGGGTAAATACTCACTGTTAATGCCCTCGGTGTTGCACTGGGGGGTAAATACTCACTGTTAATGCCCTCAGTGTTGCACTGGGGGGTAAATACTCACTGTTAATGCCCTCAGTGTTGCACTGGGGGGTAAATACTCACTGTTAATGCCCTCAGTGTTGCACTGGGGGGTAAATACTCACTGTTAATGACCCTCAGTGTTGCACTGGGGGGTAAATACTCACTGTTAATGACCCTCAGTGTTGCACTGGGGGGTAAATACTCACTGTTAATGCCCCTCAGTGTTGCACTGGGGGGTAAATACTCACTGTTAATGACCCTCAGTGTTGCACTGGGGGGTAAATACTCACTGTTAATGCCCTCGGTGTTGGCGATCCTGCCCTCGAGGCCCAGAGCGTCGTAGTACTGCTTGTTGCTCATCAGCGTGTACATTCCCAAGATGGCTGCCGACACAAGAGACAAATCCTCAGCAACCGAAAACACACAGCGTTTTCCCAAAACTTCTACATCTAAAGGACGCCTAAATTACCCCCCCGCCCCAACCTCAGCTGAGGACCCCCACCTCAAAACAACATTAAAAATTTCACGGCTTCATCAATTACCAACTACAGGCTGCAGTACAGTTCTATTTAACATGCAAGTACATGTAAACATCTAGCTAAATTACACCGTTATTATAATGGACTGATATAAAACATATGAAAGATTAAATAATAATAATCATCATCATCATCATCACAATCATCATTATCATCATCATATTTGCTGAGAATACCCCCATACTCCCAAATTTGGGAACTCCTGAACCATCATATGAAATAGTCAATGTCTGCATTTGTGAGGGAGTGCTGTTGTGCAGGGGAGGTAGTCCAGTACAACATTATGATGTACTTAACCTCAATTAACCGCGATTACATCATTGCCACTGTACCGCCTGGAGGGATTTGGGGAGGGTGGTTCCATTAGACCAACCCTCGGAATACGCGACCGCAGTGATCGAGTGACCGCAGTGACCGCGGTGGCAAATAAACACCCTTAACCTCCTACCTGCCGCCCACGCTGGCTCATTACTCAGCGCAAGCGGACATTTTGAAAGGGGCCGTTTACACAGCTGATAAAGTTTTACTGCCGTGATTCGGGTTAAGCACTGTACGCCCGCTGCCCCTGGGGACGGAGGAAGTGACCCGTCCTGGACAGGCCACCTTTCTGTGAGACCGAGCAGGTCGTAGCGTCGTTGTCTTGTCAATAAATCACTGCAACATAAATACTTCAGGGGAACGTACATCCCGTTTCCTCCATCTTTAATTGAATTATTAATGCTCTGGTTAGGAAGCTAGGCCTTTCCCAGCTGCTAAATGCTGTCCCCACATCTAGAAATTGTTTTCAGAGACTGAGAGGAATGGGAGGCGGTGGTGTCCAAAAGTTAATTAAAAAAAACATCTACAACAGCATTCATCATCAGGCTGCCTCAGGTTGTTTTGTAATAATGGAATGTTACATTTTTAATGGCCTTTCCCACAATGCTTTGCAGCAATGTCACCAGAAGCAAATGCACAATCCACTCCTAAAAAAAAAAGAAAAGAAAAAAAAAACAAATTATACTGCTACCACTCCTAAATCAAGGAAGCCCTTTTTAGGGAAGGAGGGACAGAAAGAAGGAATGAAAGACTGACAGGAAGAAAGAGGAGAGGACAGGGACCTGAGACCTGTTCCGCTAATGGCTCGCCTTCAAGAAACGTTTACAGTGCCATTGGGCGCTAACAAAAAGGTGGAAGGTTTTCAGTTCTGTTTACAGTTCGGTTTGTTCTTTTCCTTTCATTTTAAAAGAAAAGGGGGAAAGAAAGATGTGTCTATGTCTATGCCAGATCCTCCCGGTCGCTGGCCAGTTCTGACAACAGAACTCCTGCCAAAATACCGACCGAACAAAAGAATTACACGGCCTAGTGAAGCCCCAAAATCTCCTCTGGGCCCTTTCCAGAACCAGCCCCGTTAACTTCAACGAGCGGGCCGGACCGGCTAATCCGCCGGGCCCCACAAGAGAAGCAAAACGCCTGCTTGTTGTGGCCCGTTCCAGTTCTGGACTTTTCCGTGATTCCCAAGCCAGAGAATCCCTTGTGTTACTGATGCCATCACCATAGCGATGATCCTGGTCACCAGGACAGTTCTAGTCAGGTGAGAGGGGTGAGGGCCGGGGTGGAGGGTGCAGAATTCCAGTTGCCAAGGCAACTACAGTGGAGGTGAGGTCACAATTCGACCTAATGCAATGGCAATGTATCTGATGAGATCTTAAGGTGAAATGCCAAAGCATTTATTTCAGGATGGAAGGAAAGCCATAAAAGGTGAGAAATAATAACCCTTACAAATCAGTGCAGGACTCAAGACCACAGAGGCCTTTCATGGAAAGGCTTTGCAAAGCCTACTCCGGCTCCACAAATCTGCTCAGGGTCTGGAAACACAGACTGAGTGACATCATCCACTACGCTGGGCCCAGACCAGCGGGAACCAGGGCTACGCTGGCCGACGCCCACTTCCATTTACAGTAACAAGAGCCGTCAATGAGAAAACAGGGTGGGGTGTGGATAGAGGGAGGGAGGGTGGAGCCGTGTGGGGTGGAGGGGAGGGAAAAATAAAAAAGGGGAGGAGGAAAGAGGGAAGCTATGTTTAGTGGGAGGGGCTAATTTGAGTGGGAGGGACAGAGGGAAGGGGCAGGGGGAGGGGCTATGATGCGTGGGAGGGGCGGAGGAGCAGAGGGAAGGGGAGGGGCTCTGTTGAGTGGGAGGGGCAGAGGAAAGGCGAGGGGCTCAGATAAGGGGAGGGGCTATGTTGAGTGACGGGGGCAGAGGACAAAAGAGGGGCTATGTTGAGTTGGAGGGGCTCAGAGAAGGGGAGGGGCTATGTTGAGTGGGAGGGGCAGAGAGAAGGGGGAGGGGCTATGTTGAGTGATGGGGCAGAGGACAAAAGAGGGGCTATGTTGAGTTGGAGGGGCTCAGAGAAGGGGAGGGGCTATGTTGAGTGGGAGGGGCAGAGAGAAGGGGGAGGGGCTATGTTGAGTGGGAGGGGCAGAGAGAAGGGGGAGGGGCTATGTTGAGTGGGAGGGGCAGAGGGAAGGGGAGGGGCTATGGTGAGTGAAGGGGCAGAGGGAAGGGGAGGGGCTATGTTGAGTGGGAGGGGCAGAGGGAAGGGGAGGGGCTATGTTGAGTGACGGGGCAGAGGGAAGGGGAGGGGCTATGTTGAGTGACGGGGCAGAGGGAAGGGGAGGGGCTATGTTGAGTGACGGGGCAGAGGGAAGGGGAGGGGCTATGTTGAGTGGGAGGGGCAGAGGGAAGGGGAGGGGCTATGTTGAGTGACGGGGCAGAGGGAAGGGGAGGGGCTACGTTGAGTGGGAGGGGCAGAGGACGAAGGAGGGATGAGGTACCTGCGATGTCGCACATCTCGGCGTCTGTGGCGTTCTTCAGGGCCTCCTCCAGCTCGGGCTCCAGGGTGATCTGCTCATGAATAGGTATCTGTCCTGAACCAGCCTTCGGAACAAAGGCCTTCCCTGTGGAGGAGATACACACACACACACATTCACACGCACCACACATACACACATACACACAGATACACACATGATTATCCCATATCTATGATAGGTTCGTTTTGGAGAGGTGAACAGTGAGGGTGAATGTGGTCAGTTACTGCAAAGCATGCTTAGGTTCTGTGCACTTCCGTGTCCAACTCATTTTTCCGTGTGCAGTTTTTATGATCGTGGCGTTTTTCCCTCACTGTCTGACCCGCACTCCCTCTTCCTGTAATTCACTAGGCAATAATTAAAAAATAATTTTTTTAACGCTTCTAGAGAAAAAAAAGAAGCAGGTTTGAGATCCCAGTGATGAAAACAGCTGCTTTCCAGCACCACTGCACAAAGCTAACTGCAGAACATCTGCCAGTCAAACACAGACTCTGCCTATCCACCGAGGCGTACGCATATTATTGCTGCATGGCGTGGAGCGTTAAAGTCTGCTGGACCTTGCGTGTGGCCAAGTCTCCAAACGATAAATGCAGGTTGATATGTTGCAGATGATTTGCAGCAGCCGTGCTGTACCGCATGTCAAGATCTCGTAAAGTGAAATCACAGAATGATATACGCTTCCTCGGGTTCCAAACCCCGGGCGTGCTTTCAGTAAGCGGAGTCCGCAAACACGATACGTCAGAATTTGCTACGCAGATTTGGGTCAATTAGGGAACCCGCTGCAAAAATCTGAGCGTGCTCTTTGCTCTTTGGCTGCCGCTGCGTATAAACAGGCCTGTTACGCGTGAAAATACGATGGCTGCTGTGTCTTTAGCATCAAACTAGCGACATCGCTGGTCTGAACGACTGAACGACTCTGGAGCACGGTAGAAGGGTTTTTTTTGGTGATTAAAGATTACGTCACGCAGTATTTCAGGGAAAGACTTTTGATTAATCAATTATTTAAAGACGGAATTTTGCCAAAAACTATTTACCCTTCGATTTCTTGCGCACAAGGGTACAAATCCAAATGTGATCAAACCACCAGGATGAGGATTTAGCCGAGATCTCGGAGAACGCCCCACAACCTCGAGACAAGTGGCAACAAATCTTTATTGGCCCCGTTGATATGAAGGTGTCGTTCAAACGACAGAACCTCATACGGTTCAGTGTCCCCGTCACTCTGATGGCTTTAAGCTTGGCCCTGAGGGAAGACCACCTTACATTGGCCCACAAACGCCACTTTCCCCAGGAGGTCTCCCATCCAAGCACTTCCCAGCCATGTCCAAGCCTTGCTTATATTAAGCCATCAGTCAGGGGAAAGGACACACTGAATTATGGCCAATCAAAATAAGTCAATCAAAATCTGGCCCATTCATTCATATCCCCAAGTGAAACAGGGAGTAGGTCTATCGCACAGCCTCCACTGGCTGCTCTGCCTCACAGACAGGCTTATCCCCCCAAGCTGAGTACCAAGGTCCCCAGACGAGGAGAACCAAGTGCCCTCTAACTGCTACGGCACGTAGCGGATATTCACCCGCTAGCTCGGGTCTCCCAACTCCGCTGCACAGGCATCCGCTAACGCATTAGCACGCTCGGCGTCATAAGGCAATCGTGATGACGTCACATGAACTCCGCAACGGGAGGTTATGGGAGCTTTAACCGGGCGAGGAGTGGGGCGTTTGGGGGCGAGCAAAACACCCCAGCGAGGGTTTCTTTTGCCTGTCTGCTACTCAGGCACTGGCAGAACCCTTACACGCCCTCTGTGGTAGAAGCAGTGCTATACAGAGCCTTACTATTCACAGGAAGGAAGACAGGGTGGAGGGGGAGGGAGGCCAGGCGAGGTCTCGACCCTGTCGCTCTGCCAAAGAAACCCGCCCGGCTGCGCTGAACTTCAGGGTGCCGCACGGACCGGAGAAACTAAAGTAGCACGCGGGCGCGCTCCATGGCCGTGGCGACTGCCGCCAGCCGCTGTCCCCTGACGAGAGGGGATGCCTAAATATAGCCTCCCTTTTTAGCCACAGCGGCACTTTCTGGGGTTACGGTGCACCCCGAAAAGGCCCGGGTGCTGAGTGGTGACCAGGTTTGGGGTGGAGAACTTTAGGGATCTGCAGGTATGCTTTCATGCTTCCGTGCTTGTGAAGAACGTACATCCAGGGGTTACCGTGGGGATTGAGTTTGTGACATCATCACCATCACGAACTGAAAGTTTGGGGCGGGGGGAGGAGAATAAAGACTGTGACCCAATAAAATCAGTCCGATGTCAGAGTACACCTCCAACTAGCAGTGAGGGGTGACGCAATCTTCGTGTTTGTTGTGGGGGGAGGGGGCAGGGTGTATCAATCAAGCCACCATTTTCTGGTCCTTCAAAAATGTGATTGAACCAATGGATCACAGATTATTTGTGCTGAAATTTTTGTTTTTTCAATGTAGCCATACGGCTCTATGTCACTCAATGAGGGTTTGCATTCACGTAGCACATACACCACATCATGCTTTATACTTTACAGGAAGGGGGGGGGGGGGGCCACATCGCTGGGGAGGGGGTGGGGCAAACTGACCACAATCACCACCAATGAGTAGCACCCACCTGGGTGATGCACAGCAGCCATTTTGAACTAGAACGCTAACCACAATTCAGCTGTGGTGGAGAGGGGGGAATTATCAAGCCAATAGAAATAAAGATGAAATTTGTTAATTGATGCAGTCAGGTTGGTAATTTTGCCAGGACACCAAAGAGTAACTCTTGGTTTTTTTTGTTTTTTTGTTTTGTTTTTAAACAAGTGACAGGGGACCTTTAATGAGCACAGTGAGTCCAGATCTCGGTTTAACGTCTCTTCCGGAGTGGGTTTTGAACCAACTTTATTACTCGATCACTTGTGAAACACGGACAGTAGACAGAGCCGGATTGCAACTCTCAAAATGTGTAAAAAAAAAAAAAATTTTTAAAGCCTAAACATAACAAAAAATGGACAGTCAAGCTGCATGACACAGATGATATATACACACGGTTGCACAGAGAACACGCTCCGTAAAGGAGGTGAAAGCCGCCATTTTGGCTCGAGTGTCGGACGGTCTACGATGCAGTCGGATTCTGGGGGTCACCTTTCTTCTCCCCGGTGAAGGGCACCAGGTCGGCCCGGTCCTCGTGCTCCAGGGCCTCCTTCTCCAGGTGCCCCATCAGCGCGTCCCGGTCATACGGGCCCGTCGGAGATTTCTTCGTCTGATCGCGCTGCCTCATTCCCGCCGGCAGCGTGGCATTCTGGGAAGGCGCAGAGGAGACAGGGAGACGGGGGAGGGGGGGGTGTCAGGCTCGCGGGCCAATCGGATCCCTCGAGGAGCCGTGGTTGTCGAAAGCTAGCCTGGTACGCCGGACGGGCAGCGCAGTTCAAAGGTATAAACGCTGCCCACCTTTTGGGAGGTAACCGATACTTTTTTCCGACCAATCGTGTTGGCTCGGGGGGGGTGGTCATCGAGAGGTCGAGGCAGTAAAAGCCCGTCAGGAAGTGAAACTGTCCTCTCTTGCTACGAGTCAGAGGTGTGCAGACAGGGTGGGAAAGACAGATCTGGGAATGTTACTGAACCAGGTCTGCCATTATGGCTCGCATTAATCAGCTGGGATCTTACTGGACGTTCTCTTGCGTTGTAAATAGAGGAGGAGGATGCCTGTTAAATGGCTGGAATGCTATGCAGAGTAGCATCACTGCCTTCAGTGCGAAGACAACATTAACCCATCGTTACCAGTGGAGGCGAATGTGGTGAGTGTGTTAGTGAACAATGTGTGGGCCCTGCGATGGATTGGCAAACTGTCCAGGGTGTATTACTGCCTCTCGCCCACTGCATTGTGGGATAGCTCCCCCCACTCCAACCCTGACCAGGTGAAAATGGATGGATGGATGGATAGATGGAGGGATAGATGGATGGAAATGTGTGAGAGGCTAGTGGTGCGGCACAGAGCTTTTCTTGCCTTTGGGCGGGGGGCAGGGGGCAGGGGGCGGGGGGCGGGGGGGGGGGGGGTCTTACCTGGTGCACTCCAAAATGCACACCTCACCACATGTTATTGGTATTTATAATATGACCAAAAACGTCAACAACATCCAGAAAACGTGTGGTGGAAAATAAAGGTTAATGAACAGTCATGGACAATTTAATAAGTTATATTATTGCTGGATTCTTCAGACAGTAGCCCATCGACTGCATGCCTCTAATGGCCAGAAAATCAAACCGATTGCTGTTCATTCTGATTCTGGGAACCCGTCAGCAATCATTTTTATTGTGGTCGGAAAATTTCACCATCATTTCCTTCATTTGAGAGTGAAGCATCTCTGTCTCTCTCTCTCTCAACAAAAAACACAAGATAATGCAAGGCAATCGATGCTTCCTACTTCCATTATGTGTTTGTCTCTTCTAAAAGCCTGGTCAGATGATTACATTATCTCAGGAAAGTGCCTCTCAGTAAAACTAGCTGGAATCTCATGCCAGGAAAATCAATGCATTCCTACCATATTACAGTTCCGTATTCCCATAATCCCGTTTTAATCCCGCTGATATCGTCCTCCTGTTGCAATCATATTCCGTTTGCACGCCACAGCCGTCCTGAGTATTCTACATAAAGGGTGGAGGGGATCACTCGTCTCCGTGGTTACAGAGCCAAGGCCTCAGGTTTGACGAGGGCGAAGGCATCGGCAAGGCTAATTATAAACGCAACGCGATACGGCGAAGGAGACCAAACAGCTGTAATTTCAGGGGCGCCCCTATCAAAAACCATGAGGAGAATGTGTCCCGGTTTTTATTCAGGGAGAGAGATTAACAGAGAAGGAGAGAAGGCCTTTGATTTCATTACTGTTATTTAATTACTAACAAATTCATGTTACTGTTTGTGTTGTCCAGTATTAGTGTGTGTGGACAGAGTAAGCACTGTTTAACCCTGTTATGGTGTGAAGTCACAAATAAACTTAACCGAACATTCAAATGTCATTTTAAACCTTTTTTTATCTGCTTTGAAAAGTACTTTGTGCTCCATGCTTGAAAGGTGCCATATAAATAAAAAGTATAATTGTGTTATTATTATTATTATTATTATTATTATTATTATTATTAATAATAATAATAATAATACAAGACAAGGCCAAACAAAATAGTGGGAATGTATATCCCTGCTGTGCTGGTGTGGGAGTGTAGATAGGCAAGTTTGGTTCAGTTGCTTTTATAACCCTGGTTAATGCACTCAGATTCCCGTACATTAAGACGCTCTGGATAAGAGTGTCTGCTAACTGAATATAATGTAATGACCATAGCATACTCATCAGAGTGTTGACAGTGACAACGGCAGGGCTGTCCAACCCTGTTCCTGGGGATCTACTGTTCTGTCGGTTTTCACTCCAACTCTAACAAAGCGCACCTCATTCTCATTGACCTGCTAATTAGTAGAGTCAGGTGCGCCAAATTAGGGTTGAAATTAAACTCTACAGGATGGTAGACCTCCAGTAACAGGGTTTGTCAGCTCTGCTCTACAGCATGTAAACAGGTGGTGTGTAGAACAGGGAAGGTTCGTGGTGTGCGGTGTGTACACACGCTGCAGTGAGACTGAGGCCTACAATGAGGCCTGCTAGTGACGCATCCCCCCACTTTCCTACCTCTGGGTCCATCTCGGCGAGCTCGATCTCCAGCTGCTCCAGCTCCTCGGCCGAGAGGGTCTTGAGGATGGCATCCTCATCGATGTCCCGCGGGTCGCTCTTCTTAGACATGTCTGCGGGCGGGCCGGGCTCCTGTCCTTATGCGCACGGGGGGAACCCTGGGGGTAGAGGACTGTCTGCGGAGGGAAGATTGGGGCACGAGGGTACAGGGCAGGAGACAGAGGGGGAAAAGAAAACACTGCATCGTATTAAATGGATCGTATGCAGCACATAAGCTCTGCACATGGAGAAGGACAGAAGCCTCCTACTACAAAGGCAAGAGAAAGCAAGGCAGAAAGAGACAGAAAGATAAGAGGAGGGAGAAAGAGAGACCATGTGAGAGAAAGAAAGAAAGAGAGAGAGAGAGAGAGAGACCGAGACTTTGATGCCCGTTTATTAGAGCATCATTTGTAAATTCATTGCACTAAACAAAAGTAATAATGATAATGATAAAAAGGACCAGAGAAACACCAACACACACAGTATCAAACATTAAAATATATTAACAGAGACTGAGAGAGAGGGATAGAGAGAGACTGAGAGAGAAAGAGAGAGAGAGAGAGAGAGAGAGACTGAGAGAGAGAGAGAGAGAGACTGAGAGAGAAAGAGAGAGAGAGAGAGAGAGAGAGACTGAGAGAAAGAGAGAGAGAGAGACTGAGAGAGAAAGAGAGAGAGAGAGAGAGAGAGAGACTGAGAGAGAGAGAGAGAGAGAGAGACTGAGAGAGAGAGAGAGAGAGACTGAGAGAGAGAGAGAGAGAGAGAGAGAGAGAGAGAGAGAGGAACAGCGCCAGTACTCGTAGGGTAGGGGTTTTGTGTTACATGGAAGAGGAGATCGGAGCAGCCTGTGCTAATTTATCACTGTTCACACACACCCAGCCGAGAACCCGCCCACCCCCCACCCCACACCCCCCCCCCCCCCCCCCCCCGGCTACTGCCCACAGATGTGGGGACCCTGATAAACGGGGTGTGCGTTTGGCTCCTGGAGCAAGCTCGAAAACAAACTCACAATAATCACGATTCAGCCAGAACACAGCTCTCTGCAGGCATCCTATAGCCGCCTCAGTCAAAGTTGCAACAGTCCCCAACACTTTACATATTTAACGTAAGTAGGCTTAGTGGGGAAAAATAATAAAGTTCCACAGGCTAATGCTGTAACATACCACAATATGCCTCTCCATTCGGCACCTCAAAATACATCACAGTAAACTCCACAGCTTGTTGTATATCACAGTAAAGCACCGTATTGTTATAGATCACAGTAAAGGCTCAAAGCTTGTGATATATCACAGTATGAGCCCACAACTTATGATATATCAAAGTAAAAGCCCATAGCTTGTTATAGATCACAGTAAAAGCTCAAAGCTTGTTATATAGCACAGTAAAACAAGATAGCTTGTTGTATATCACAGTAAAACACGAAAGCCTGTTATATTTCACAGTAAAAGATCAAAGCGTGTTATATATCACAGAAAAACACCAAAGCTTGTTCTATATCACAGTAAAACACCAAAGCTTGTTACATATCACAGTAAAAATTTAAATTGTGTTATATATCACAGTAAAACACCACAGCTTGTTATACATCACAGTAAAACACCATAACTAGTGATATATCGCAGTAAAAGTTCAAAGCTTGTAATAAATCATCGTAAAACATCATAACTAGTGATATGTTACAGTAGAACACCACAGCTTGTTATATATCACAGTAGAACACCACAGCTTGTTATATATCACGAAAAAGGCAACTATTTTGTATTCCCCATGAGAGGCACTAGTCTTCACCTTCTCTTGAAACGATATTCACCTTCTGGTGCGTAAATGACCCAATGCGAAGTAATGGAGAATATAAAGGGGGTGAATGTAACAGGGGGAGGGGGGAGGGGGGGAGACAGGCAACACCCCCATCTTCCTTCCCCTGAAGTGCACCTGTGCTGAAGCTACTGCAGTGTTTACAGTAAGGGTTAATAACCTCTCTCACATGGCACAAACTGTGCACCTGGCATCCAGTGTTCCAGAATGCACAGTCATTCCCTGTGAGGGGCAGAAATCTCCGCTTCAACCAATAGTTTGACATGTATCTAACAGTGGCTAACGACACCCTGCAAAGCCTTGACTGTGGTGATGCCAAAAGCCTTCCCATTCATTGCCTTACACCCACCACCACCTTTGGCGGCCATTTTAGATTAAAGAGATCAATGAGTTGGAATATCTCATTTCTGACTTTGAGTGAAGCCAAGCTGGGGAGACTAAAACATCCACAGGTGTCCGAAAGTCAACTGTTCAAAGGACAGACGTTTTTGTTGCTTGGTTGACATTTGAGTTGCCATAGTTGCACTGAGATTAGATAGTTCCTAATATGGATATATTTGATAAAAAGGCTTTCATATTCAGGACAAACAGAAACCACAGCCATTATCACACCCAACACCAGGAAATATACAGTCATTCAAACTGACTTGGCAACTGTCATTTTGCATTTTATTGCACCATGTTGAAACAAATTAAAGGGTAATTACACCCTAGATCACTTTATTAAAGCCGTAAACATGTTTGTATGCCTATTTTAAACATTTAATCCATGCCGTTATTTAAACATTTCTGAAATAATATCATTTGACATGAAAAAGCTGAAGACGTCTTGGTGCTGCCCTCTCTAATGCTTGGAAAATGCTTTCTGCATTCCGCTTTGGCCCCGCCCCAATCGTGATATCAGACTACCACTTTGGAGGTACAACTATGTCATGTAGACGTCAATCAAGACATCGAGCAGGAAAATTGTTGCCGCCCACAAATTCATCAGTTTACTTTTTTAATACGATGGAACACTGCTGGCACCCGATTGGCTAGATCGGTTTCAGCTCAACATTTTCAAACCAGAGAAACGAGGCGACATGCTCATAAACCCTCTCATATTCCACCTGAACAGTCCACTAAAATATGTTTCTGAAAACAGTTGAGATGAAAAAGAAAACCACGTAATTGCTGAATCTTGACTCATATTTGATCAGCAACACATAGTCTGAAAGTTTGATCCAAGTTTCATGAGCTAGATGCAACTATGCTGCAAAAATTCATTTACATGAAGAATACTTTATGCAAATGAGATGGACACACCAGCTCCACCCACCCCAGGAAGCATTTTTCTGTATTTTTCAAACAGTGCAGTAGGCGAACCTAGGCTGAAACAGAGAGTGCATTTATTCTTTAATGAGATTTGGAGACTTCCCAATAATGGACGGACAAGGAGACCAACTTCATGCTATCACAACTAAAGGAGTTAAATATCCCAAAATATATGGATGGAAGAAAAACGCAGAACGACGAACTATTCAAAAAATTTGCGACAAAATTGGAGGAAGCGGGATTTATAAGAAGCCTTAGTCAGACACACCTCCGGTCAATAAATCGATTCTTTCTGAGTCATGTATATTGGGACAACAACAATAAAACAATTGCTATTAATATAGCTCGATTTCAACTGTGCATGTAAACATACTGAGTGAGTGCAATTACGCTTTAATGAGATTCTGAGACTTCCCAATAAGGCATTAACTGTAACTACCACCATTCACCATTTCTGTGTCACAAGTCCCTTTTAACCCTTTGAAGAGAAGAGGAGGTTTTTGTAATGTTTTCAGGGCCAGTGTTCTAGAATTCTATTTTCTATCAATTGCCAGTGGCGACTGTTACATCAGCATTAGAATGTTCAGTTACGAACATTCTAATCACATCGTTGTGATCTCACACCTGAAAAGGTTAAAAGGGGGGGGGGCCATTAAAGGAGCAGCATGGACTGGAGTGCGGAAACTGAACAGTGCTGGTCACCTGACCTCACAGAAGCCATCTGGGGGGGCTATTTGCAGGTCACACAAGCCCCAGAGCGCATCCGAATAAACATGGCTCTCGTTCCCCACAACACAGGCCAACCGGGCAATATAAATGCTTCTTACAAGCAGTCAAGATAATGAGATGCCCCGCAAACTCAGGCCAGAGTCCTCTTTCCCAGGAAAGCACACGCAGACTCCAGATTTACACTCATTTGAATTATCTCCCCATTGAATGGAGGAATTCGGTAATTCTTAGATCCTGTGTTGTCTTGCTAATGTAACTGGTGTGAATGTGTCGTTATCGGTTTTGCTGTGTCTTCACAAACTCGGTGCTGGTAACCCCAATGCACTCTGGATTTTGTTACACCACAAATAACAGTTTAGACACTGCAATGAACAGATACTTGCACCGCACTCTGCAAACAGGATGAGGTTCCATTAATGCAGTTCTTTGCTTGTCTGAAGGTTTGACTGCTTGATTGAAAGACGGCAACTGGAGTCATAAATGCTGAGGGTACAGAGCCTGAAGACGTGTCAGAGGATTGACTCAGTGACCCCCGCCACCCCCCCCCCCCCCCCTTACAGGGGCACTGAGTCAATCCACAACTTTCATGACCTCTGACCTTTCCCAGGTTCCTTTGCACATGTTCTCCTAAGACCTTCCTCTACAGGTAAAAATAAAAACACACCAAAATCTGAGAAGAATTAAGAAAAATTGAGTTAACGTAGGTCAAGAAGACAGGATAAATGCTTTAGAGAAAATCTTCGGTTTGTGCTAGTACTCAAGAAAATCTCAGAGCCCTTGAAAGCTGTTACTAAGATCTTTTATGATGCTTCCATTTCTGATTATTGATTTGCAGCACTATAAAATGCAACGCAGTTCATTGCAGCATTTCACCTAAATTTACAGTTTGAGTCTTAAGTGAAAACGTCCTGTATATGCGGGACTCCTACACAGACCTCATCAACAACCAATCAAAGGGGAATGTGAACAGACCCCGCCCCTCTCTGTTCATGACATCACAATGACTTTCTGTAGAGGCAGGGCTTCTACACAGAACAGACCACATCAACAACAACCAAGGGAGGTAGAACAAGAGTGGTGGGGGGGGGGGGGGGACTATGGAGCTGAGCTGGTATTTGACAAATACATATGAATGATAATCATGGCATTTTTATGATCATTGGCAGTGGAAACAGTGATGAGTTATTCATTTCATCAGCAGGCAGCTTCAACCAGAGTGACTTGCAAGTCTAGCGTTGCAAGATAAATTGAGAGATTATCACACGCAGCAACAAAAACACAGGCCCAGCTAAAGCAAGCAACACTTCAGTCGAACAGCACGTATGCAAGAAAACACAGGTACTAAAACAGGTCCTGTGTACCTATGTATGAATGAATGTACTCTTTAACATAGCAGCCGCAAGCACTTCACTGCTATGGGGTTCCATTTGTGTGTAACAGGTATTTTTCCTTTTGTGTTTGCATCTCTCAGGAAGTTCCGACAGCCATAAATGAATACAGCACTTTTTCTGTTTATCATATTTCTGTCCTGCTACCCTGCACCATTAGGTAATGTACATTAGAGAAAATGCACACATAACAGAAGGAATAGGGCTTATTGATTTACCCATATCTAACATTAAGGGGATAGCACATTGCTATTGATAGCTCCACCCACAAACGACACACAGAAACACAGACACACACACACACGGACACACAGACACACAGACACACACGCAGCTCGACAGCCGCAAACATGTCACATCCCGCGACTGACGGGCCATAAGATTTCACACCGATCACAAGGCCACGCCCTCCACCTCGGCAGCCGGGTGCAAGATTCCAAAATCATCCCCCGAGTAATTTTAGCCTCTTCAGAATTAGCGACTTCAACCGGTGCAAATCCCCCCCGCTGCCCCCTCGCTGCTGTCCCACCCCCTCATCCCAAGACCCCCCCCCCCCCCGGGCCTTACAGTACCCCAAAACACATTTCAACAGCAACAAAACAAACAAGAGGCGAAACAAACCTGCGAAAACAATGAGAACCACTTCTGAAATCCCAAAATGATCTAGGCCATCTAAGCTGACTCATGGCGGTGATCATGTCTTGACACACCTCAAGAGGTTCCATCGCAGAGATTTACAATCGCCAGGCTTTTTGAGAAACGTTAAACACTGATTTTTACGTCACCAAATGTACACCATGGCTACAGCCAGTCATTCGAACAGTGCATGTTATTCTGAGTGTAAACCCTAGAATTCAGCCCTCTGACAGGCTACTCCACAGAGCTGTGAAATCCCTCATAATTGAGCAAATTTACCCAATCGCAGGAAAGCGAGCAGCAGATCTATCCAATCGCAGCAGAGCGAGCTTCAGATCTACCCAATCGCAGGAGAGCAAGCATTCGTTTTCGCAGCTGAAGAAACCCTTCAGGAGACCATTATCCGAAAATCGGTTTTCTGATAAAAGCAAGTCGCCCATCAGCTCACATACACACAAACACACACACACATACACACTCACACATGCACAAACACACACACACGCACTACAGCATGGTCCCACTGCAGCATACCACAATGAGGCATTCACAAAAGCACAGCACCATCCATGCAAAAAGTCCCCACGTGGGACAGAAAGTGTGAGACTGAGAGAGAAAGAGAGAATGAGAGAAAGAGAGAGAGAATGAGGGAAAGAGAGAGAGAAAAAGAGACTCTCGCCTACCTTCACACAGCGTCTCTGTGCTGATACCCTGTGCAAGGCAATGCCGGCAGCTGGAACCCACCACACCCCACCCCTTTGACACCCCCACCCAAACCTCCCCCACCCCAACCCTTTGACACCCCCACCCAAACCCCCACATCCCACCCCTCTGACCCCCCCACTGAAACGCCCCCCCCCACCCCTCCCCCGCACCCACCCAGTTTTCCCTCCCTCCTCTCCCATTGCTTCGCTTTGAGCGCAATGCTGAGACAGACATACCAGGAGCACGGTGTGAGGTCAGCATTTTATTGCTTCAGCTCTGAGAGAGAGAGCAGAGGGAGGGAGGGAGAGAGAGAGAGGGCGGGGATCGGCCAATGTGCTTATCAGCATCAAACTTAACAGCTTCGGGGGGATATTCAGGGGGAAACACTGACATCTAGAGACGGCAGTCTGCTACTGCAACTCGAGGTGCTTGTATAGCACCTTTAACGTGGTTGTGACTCAGAGGCTGCAGGTTCAAATCCCGGACGAGACCCTGCTGTGGTAGCCTCAATCATACTTAACCTGATTCCCTCTATTAAAAATGACAAACTATTAAAAAATAGCAAGTTACACGTCTCTTTATAATATTTATCAACTGGGCAGACACTTATTCAAAAAACACATTTGCATTTAATCCCTCATAAATAATCCAGATTTAACCACGCCCTGTTAAAAGGTCTACAAACGAGGAGTTCGCGTGTTGAGCCTCTGTGTTAAAACCATAATGCACTAACAGTGACATTCAACACATCAGAGTGGGAATTCATCTGGCGTTATTTCTGACTTCCTGTCCTCGCGGCCGAACAGCCTGAAGTGAGTCATCCGTTCTGTTAACACGTACGTTCGGGAAATGTCACAGAAGTGGGGTTGTCTCGCGTCAAAGCAGGTCTGGCTGAGCGTCCAATCAGGACTCTCCCAATCAAGGGCAATTCTGCAGCCACTGACGTCCGCTCGAGCGCAGACTGACTCAGAGGTGAAGTGCAAGAGTACCTGAGATGAAAATACAGCCATTGATCCATTATCTGAACATGGGGAAAGAGAGTCTGTCCTCTGACCGGATCCTGACAGTTAATTATCAATTATCAGTGGCCTTCACAGAACAAACAACAGGAACCTGCAGAGAACAAACACTCACAGACAACAGGAACCTGCAACCTTCACAGAACAAACAACACTCACAGACAACAGGAACCTGCAACCTTCAAAGAACAAACAACACTCACAGACAACAGGAACCTGCAACCTTCAGAGAACAAACAACACTCACAGGCAACAGGAACCTGCAACCTTCACAGAACAAACAACACTCACAAACAACAGCAACCTGCAACCTTCACAGAACAAGCAACACTTACAGACAACAGGAACCTGCAACCTTCACAGAACAAACAACACTCACAGACAACGGGAACCTGCAACCTTCACAGAACAAACAGCACTCACAGACAACAGGAACCTGCAACCTTCGCAGAACAAACAATACTCACAGACAACAGGAACCTGCAACCTTCACAGAACAAACAACACTCACAGACAACAGGAACCTGCAACCTTCAAAGAACAAACAACACTCACAGACAACAGGAACCTGCAACCTTCAAAGAACAAACAACACTCACAGACAACAGGAACCTGCAACCTTCACAGAACAAACAACATTCACAGACAACAGGAACCTGCAAACCTCACAGAACAAACAACACTCACAAACAACAGCAACCTGCAACCTTCACAGAACAAGCAACACTTACAGACAACAGGAACTTGCAACCTTCACAGAACAAACAACACTCACAAACAACAGGAACCTGCAACCTTCACAGAACAAGCAACACTTACAGACAACAGGAACCTGCAACCTTCACAGAACAAACAACACTCACAGACAACAGGAACCTGCAACCTTCACAGAACAAACAACACTCACAGACAACAGGAACCTGCAACCTTCACAGAACAAGCAACACTCACAGACCACAGCAACCCATGATTTTCTCAGAACAGACAACACTCACAGACAACACTCACAGAAAGGCAAAACAGGGAACACTTTAAACCGGAACTGCATCACCAGGTATCCGGAATCCCATAACATAATCAGTTCTAAAATGTCAGAGGTTATTTTTTTTGTTAACCTAACCATAACTCGACAGGAGCTTACCTGGGGGGGGGGGGGGGGGGGGGGGGGCATTCCCCAGGGGTTACAGGCCTGAATCCGTCAAGTTGTGGGCTACACGACTGGCTTTCACACTTTGCATTTGACAACACCTTGCTTCTCCTCCTGAATAGCTATTGGTGAGGATTCCCATGACATCACACAAGAACCCAGATATGACAGTGGGAAGATGACACGTGCAAAAAGAAGTTAATTGAATGGAGCTGCAATTTGTATGTAAAATCGTTTTATTTCTTCAGTCGTTCATTTTCTCTGCTAGAGAGGAGATTTATGGGAAATGGAGTTCAACAAACATCATTATCCTCTTGAACAGCTGCCAATTAACTCTCTTCTGAGACGGTGTTTAACCAGAAAACACAGCGTGCTTAAAACCCTTAACACATTACAACATAAAAAATATGTTTTTAATAAACCCAGCATGAAACATAATGCAGAATAAAAATCAATAAACTGTGAACTGCAATGTTCTCCACAGATGCTTTGACAGAACTAGCACCTCGTGCTACTCTATCACGACTGTCCCACTGGGGGCACTCAATGTCAGAACCATAGAAGACTCGCGGGAGCAGACCACCAAGTCCAGGGACGCAAGAGAGAAAGGCCAGTCTCGTTCCCACGCTCTCACAAAGTCCAGAGGCGACAGGAAGTGAAGACAGGAAGTCAGAACTGATGATTTTTAAAAAACACAGAGCGCACAACCGAGGATCAAAAGGAATTTGAAAACAGAAAAAAGTCAGAAGAGTGACAGATCCGGGTGGGATCCGGGAGAAGTTCGAGATGTCCCTGCGCAGGGTTTTTTGTGGGGCTAACGTACGGGCGTGTCCCCCCGCCCCGCCCCGCCCCGCCCCCGCTAAGTGCCCGACATGCTCTGCTTGATGACGATCTTCTGGCGGGCGCCCCGGGAGCCGCCGTCCCCGGAGAAGCTTCCGGAAGCGTTGGGGAGACCGTGGGCGGCCACGTACTTCTTGTAGGCCTCGCGGATGATCTTGAAGGCGCGGGTGTTGGCGTAGGGGATGTCGGTGACGGGGTCGCGGTACAGGGCGGGCTTGTGGGTCACCGGGCACACCTCCTGGACGGGGGGGCGGGGCGGGGGGGCGTGGGGGAACACCAGCTCGAAGGCCTCGTCGTCGCTGAACGTGAGGTAAGTGCGGGCGCACAGGCCGCCTGGGAGCTGCTGGGAGGACGAGGAGGAGGAGGAGGAGGAAGAGGTGGCTGCTTCTGTGGAAGGGAGCGGGGCAGTGGGCGGGGCCTGTGGGGTGTCCTGGTCCAACCTGGAAGGGGGAGGATGGGGGAATTATCAGATATTATTATATCAAGAACTCAGACAGAATGGAAGAAAAGGAAAGAGTTATAATTACAGAACCGGCCTAACTGCTCCAGACAGTACTCTATTCAGTTCCCAGGGCTGTGTGTGTGTACGGCACAGTGACTCTGTGTGAAATTCTGGTTGTTTGCGCAACAGCAAATACAGGGGAATACTGACATTGTTTTGTACATTCTAAGCACATTCAACTCATTCTCCTCCACAGATTTACTTATGAATGCATTTCCCACACTAGGAGTGCACAGAGCTGCAAATGGAGTGTTTAACATGGACACAGGGCGGTTCTACAGGAAGGTGAAACTCAGGGAAGGCGCCTGGTTACACGCACAGGCCTGCCAACCTTAGAAAAATATTTTGAGTACCACAATAGTCAGTGTAACGCTTAGTTCACATGCTTTCGCACCACTTCGCTTTGCACGCACACACAAGCCTTTCTTCATAATTCTAGTTTTGACTGTTAAAGTGATCAGGCAAAATTGTATAATTTGACCTGATTCTAAAATATAACTTGCACTGCACTGGGCTTATGATATACTTCCAAGTCAAAAGTTTGAGTACATCTGTTTAAAACAAATTTTTCATGATTAATATTTCATTATAATTAATTATTTGCTACGTTAGCGGTCAATAGTCAAACACCTTTGCAATGGTCACTATGCTCCAACAGAGCGTGCGCGATTCAAAGTTTGAACAGGAAGTCTCCGTAGCGTTTGAGTTACTGCAGCTAAATTACTCCATCAGTTATTCACACGTCTCGTAACGAGGCTAAATCGCATGCGAGCTACTACTACGGCTAACTATATACACAAATGTATCTCATTAGGATATACCTCTTGAAATGCATCATCACGTAAAGTTACCTAACATGTTTTAACGTTTTATATGTTAACATTACGGTCACATTTTTGTGCTTGATTATTACTCCCCACTTCCCATTTTACCTCAGCAATGCAGCGTTACGCCTCGATGGATAATAAAGTACCGCTGCGTATCAGTGGATGTTGAGTGGGTCAGGGAGGGGTTACAGAACCACAAGCACAAGGTCGTAGCATCTGGTTCAATCCGAGGGATGTTTAAATACCGAATAAATGTACGGTATTGTTTTGTATTAATTGGTTGTTTTCCGTAATTAAATTACAATAATATATATGTTTTTTATTATTTATTTTTTTTGCGTAGTTTCAGCTGGCATTTCGTACCTGCGTATTTTCACCAAGAATTGTGTGGTTGGTACACAAAATGCGTGCAGGTTGGCAGGTCTGCACGCATCAGCTAAGCACATTCCCTGAAGTGGCTCAACCAAAAACGACTCGAAAAAACCAAATGGCCCAAAAACCAGCCGTGGGGCACTTCCTGGTTAAAACCCTTGAAGGATGTTTAGGTGTGACGGACAGGGCACGGGGTGGTGGGGGTAGGGATGGGGACGGGGTTCAGGGTTTGCGGGAGGTTCGCCCTACCCCTCCACGTCCACGTTCTCCTCCTTGAGGTGGGCGTCGGTCACCAGGGGCATGAGGACCGAGTGGTAGCGGATGGTGGGACCGTCGAACCGCATCTTCTTATTCACGTGCTTCTTCTTATCCGCCTCCAGGCGCTCGTAGTTCTCTGTGGTCGGACGGGAGACGGAGAGACCGTAACACAACCGTAACGGAAAATCTCAGACCGCAGACTCCTGGCAGCACTCAGCGTTCAACAGCATTTGATCATTTAGTCCTATAAGAAACCCCCGGAACCAAAATTACACTAGTCACGGATCATTATTATGAGAGTAAGCGCAACTCCATGAATTTGACTTGCCATGTCTACATTGCTATGGGTCACAGTGAGTGGAGGACGTTAGCTCCACTCGCCCAGTGAGTACATGGTTGGGTTAAGGCTTGACTAGGGTTAGCCCGTTAGCCCCACTCACTCAGCGAGAGGAGGTTAAGGTTAGGGTTAGCCCGTTAGCCCCACTCACCCAGCGAGCGCAGGTTAAGGTTAGGGTTAGCCCGTTAGCTCCACTCACCCAGCGAGCGGAGGTTAAGGTTAGGGTTAGCCCGTTAGCCCCACTCACCCAACAAGCGGAGGTTAAGATTAGGGTTAGCCCGTTAGCCTCACTCACCCAGCGAGTGGAGATTAAGGTTAGGGTTAGCCCGTTAGCCCCACTCACCCAGCGAGCGCAGGTTAAGGTTAGCCCGTTAGCCCCACTCACCCAGCGAGCGGAGGTTAAGGTTAGGGTTAACCCGTTAGCCCCACTCACCCAACAAGCGGAGGTTAAGATTAGGGTTAGCCCGTTAGCCTCACTCACCCAGCGAGTGGAGATTAAGGTTAGGGTTAGCCCGTTAGCCCCACTCACCCAGCGAGCGCAGGTTAAGGTTAGCCCGTTAGCCCCACTCACCCAGCGAGCGGAGGTTAAGGTTAGGGTTAGCCCGTTAGCCCCACTCACCCAGCGAGCGGAGGTTAAGGTTAGGGTTAGCCCGTTAGCTCCACTCACCCAGCGAGCGGAGGTTAAGGTTAGGGTTAGCCCGTTAGCCCCACTCACCCAGCGAGCGGAGGTTAAGGTTAGGGTTAGCCCGTTAGCTCCACTCACCCAGCGAGCGGAGGTTAAGGTTAGGGTTAGCCCGTTAGCCCCACTCACCCAGCGAGCGGAGGTTAAGGTTAGGGTTAACCCGTTAGCTCCACTCACCTAATGAGCGCAGGTTGATCTCGGCGGTCAGCTTGGCCTCCGCCAGCAGCTCATCCTGAGTTAGCGGGCGGTCATGGTGCGCCCCTTTCCTGCGCCGCGGAGCCACCTGCCTCTCCTGCAGCCGCAGGTACGTCAGCCGCGTGTGCTCTGTGGTGGACTGACGCACAGACTTACGACCTGCAGATGGCGACAGACAACACGTCATAAACTACAGGCTAAAGCAGGGCTGCCTGACCCTGTTCCTGAATACCTATCGTCCTGTACGGTACATTTTCATTCCATCCCAAATTTGACACACCTGGCTCAACTAATTAGCAGCTGAACAAGATCTCTAGACGTTGAATGAGTGCTACATGATGGTAGATCTCCAGGGACAGGGTTGCAAACCATTGCACTAAAGCTATTTGCCACACCTGATGTATGCCTAGCAAACAGGACACCATACTAAGCAAGCAAAACATGTTATTTGGGGAGGGACTAACTGGAGCAGCATCTCACAACACAATACAGTAAAATTGTGGGTACTTTACAAAATTAAGATTATGTAAAGACAAAAAAAAGTAACTGGAAAACATCAAACTAAAATGGAAAGGCAAAACAGAACAGGTAATTCTCTAAAGATGATTATAATAGAGCAAGTTGTGGCTGCACTTTTGGTATGACTTCAGACTGACCTGCACTGAATTAAAGCATAAAGGATGGGCTTCACAGACAGAGCCTAAGTCTAGGCCTAGACTAAACTCAATCTTGAATGGAAATTCTCCTAACAAAACTCAATCTAGTCCCGGTATATCCTTAATCTGCGTCTGTGAATCTGGCCCAAGGCATATTTTGTTAAACAAGGTAATTGCGGGGCACTGGCGGACAGGTGAACTGTACTGCATGTTTCGGGGAGGTCCCGGGATGGCGGGGAAGGGACACGTACTCTCTCCCAGGTCCTCCTGGAGCTCCAGCGGCAGGTGCTTATCAGCCTTGGCACGCTCGGCCTTGCGAGGCGGCTCCGACGGCTTCTTGGGTTTGGGCTTGGGCTTGGACACCTTTATGGGCTCCTGGGGAACCGGCGCGGAATTCACATACGTCACACCCAGCACTGAGCGCGCTCAGTACAAGGCAACCAGGAACACCGTAGACAAGTCCTTTAGTTTAAGCAGCCCAATATAATCCAATTTTTAGATGTGAAGCACTTCATGGATCTGACTGACTGACTGACTCACATTTAGCAGGCTGAAGATTCTCCACAAGGGGAGGCTATTAGCACCCATTGTGCTTCGCATCAATGACACTGTGTTTTTGATTTTGATTAGTCTTTTTTCCAAAAAAAAGTATCTGACAGAAGCAATGCATGAACAATTTTTCACCCAGCCATGTACAATCTCTGGTAAGCCGTTAGCGGAAATAGTCAACATTGACAGATCAATAGGACGTTGGCGGTGCTTTTGAGCCGGAAAAAACTGCAGACAGACTGCAACCTGCCATTGCCTACATGGTGCGGGCATAACATACATGCCTGGGGCATTTTTTACCTTGTAGGCCTTGGTGACAACTCTTCTCTTCCTGCGAGGCTCGTCTTCCTCTAGGTCGCTGTCGGGCTCGTCGCCCTCGTCGATGTCGAAGTCGCTGTCCACCTCGTCCTCCGTGTCCGACTGATCACCTTTATACTCGTCATCTCCCGATTCCTAATCGGAACAAGAACGCAATTTATCACCTCGGGGATACACCTAATATTTTCGTGGAAGCTTATATACTTTTCATGAACATTACTTTCCAGGTACGGAGAATACACGGGATGTGTCCGGCGCCGTACATTATGGCTTTATTCCGGTATGTTAACACTGGACACTTTACAGTGTGAGATGTGTTATCCTTTCAAAGTGGCAGAAGTCGTTTCGTTAGCAAAGACAGTGAGGATGATGCTTTGTCGACTTGTCAATCATCCATGCATGTACTGTCCATACAGTTACCCACAGCAAGTCGAAGCTGTCAATTTTTTAAAAAGAGGCAAGCTTGCAGAGCTGTCATTCATTCACTTAATAAGATACGACTGATACCGTTGATCTGTTATTTCAGATGTCCTGCTACATTCTTTCAGTTAAAATACTCATTAATTATTCAGCTCGACAAACTAGCCACGCGTATTTTAAAGATATGGAACGTTAAATCGTTTGCACTTACATCATTGAATCCACCGTAGGTAGTCTTGTAAAATTCATCTTCTTCTTCGGCGTCCAACAATTTGGACATGCGGTTCCCCGCCGTCTTACGGGGTGCCCTACTGAATGCTAGACTCATTTTGATCGGTCTAGTTATGTGTGAATCAAGAAAAAGCAAAAAAAAAAATGTATGTCTGGAAGGTAAGTGACACACAACCAACATACAATATATCTACAAAAGCTAACGGTAAACGGTTAGTACTGTATTGCCCTGTATTAAACCACTGATGTTAACGTTAGCGAGCTAGCTACGACAACAAAGCATGATTCAGGCAAGCTAGAAATCTAATTAGATAACGCATGACATCCAGACCAGTTTCGGTGAGAACAACACACATTTCATAAAACACAAACATTTATCTTGTCAAAAAGCCAAGAAATGAAGAAGCCTTACTGTGTATTAACAAAAGAAACAGAAATCACCAAGCTATTTATTCATTTCTTGTCCGTTGCCAGAGCGGCCATTCTCCGTCTTCTTTGTTTGGAATTCTAACCTTAACTTCCAAATTAAAAGTGCATACCGCCACCTACCGTGCTGGAGTGAAAACTGGAAGATTGCAGGATACCTCCGTCCGATACCAGCAACCAGTTTCATATCGGACACGGCATTTAATGTTATTCATACTTTTAAAGCACTTAGGAATACTATACTATTATTTTTATGTCAGTGTGTGTTACTTCTTGTCGTAGGACATATAGATAACCCTGCTTAGACTTTTAGCGTCCCGTCCAATGCCATTTCATACGTTTTCCAGGAGATGGCAGTAGTGCTCCATCCTTTATCAGTCGCACATGTGTTCAGATTTGCCAGAGTTGCACCTGATGCTCTGTGGCTCAGATTTGCAAGTCATCCGACAAAAGCACTTTTAGTGAGGGTACATTTGGCAAATTTGTTCCTTAAAGAACAAAAATGTACCTCCACTCTGCCTATCAGAGTGTATTGTAGGACTAAATGTCATAAATCATGCCTGAATTCACAGCATGCAGGAAATGGCTGAACTTTCTTTTACTTTTAAAAGTTAAAGCTTCAACCATCAACCAGCTGTCAGCAGTAAAGGACACGTCTCTCTGCCAATCAGACTCCGGAACCCCAATAGCACTATGTGCCCTGAAGGACGTGAAATGGCCACTAGGTTACAGATAGTCACATCAGAAGACCATATAGGCTTCAGCTGCTGAACTTTTGGCACAGTTTCGAGTGGCACAGAGGTGATCCGGGGAGCACAATTGGATATTTTCTTCCCAAGGGCCTGGTTACCATCAGCACAGTGAAATTCTATGTTTTTTTTTTTTGTTTTTTTTTGTTTTTACATTTTAGTGCTTTAGTCACTTTAGTTACATTTAGTGCTTTATGCTTTCATCCGGAGCAATTTACACAACTGTATACACACCCCCTTTCTACAGGCTGGTATTTACGGGTACAATTCAGGGAAAGTACTTTGACGAAGGCTTCAACTGCCCCCTAGTGGCTAAACGCAGTTACAAACCCAGATCCCTAACAACCATGCTATACTGCCACCCCAGATACCATCTTAGCGTCATGAGGCTGCAGTGCTGTAAACACAGGCACAGATCTACATACCCTGTGCTTGGCGTGTTGTTTTCATTCAGCTTCGCGAGCACGTGTAGGACGTGACAGCCATGTCGAATGAAACTGTGCACACTGATTTCAAAATGCTCCCCAGCAGCATTTTTCGAATTCATCGTCAAGGCACCAGAAAACTCTGAAAGAAGAACTAGAATGGAAGGTTCTTTCTCATGATGTACAGTGAGGGTGGCCTGCCGCACGTTTTCGGTTTGGAAAGAAAAAGCACGCGTCAGGTATAACGTTTTGAAAGAGTGAACGCGTGACCTTCTCAGCCCAAGACTGACTTTAGGGCTGTTGGGTTTTCTTAAATGTGATGATCAATATGCAGTAATCGCTTGCCAAGAAAAGATTGAGGGGTTATATCCTACTACTACTGTCCACCAATCAGTATCTCCTAAAGGTCACTTGGAAACCAAATTATATTAGCCTATGGGTTTTTAGAGGTGTAAAATTTCATATACTTTAAACTATATGCTCGTGGAAGATATAGTGGCTTGCTTTCCCCCTGCCTGTGACCTTCCCCCTTCCTGTCCTTCCCCCTGCCTGTGACCTTCCCCCTCTCTGTCCTTCCCCCCTCCATCTCCTTGCTCTTCCCTTGCAACCTCTGTCAGCAGCCGGTCTGAAAGACTGTAGAAAATAAATGCATTTGCTTTCTAGTTTTCAAATCAATTAATTGAGGTCCATTGATTGAAATTTACCTCAAACATCCGCCTGCATCAACATGTAAAACTATTTTAAGAATGAATATAGATGCTTACTGATATAAAATGGGATCAAGTTCTTCACTGAGAATGCCCTCTACTGTGGAGTCAAAGTTGTTTTCTCTGTCCTCCTTAGAAAAAAACGTAGGAATAATATCTCAAGAATGTTGAGCCTCGTGAGCAATGTTCTCAGCATGCATACTGAAAAATATATGGTTTGTTTACGCAGAAAAAACAATGCGTGTGCTTTTCTGTAAGCCTAACAACCAATACACTGTTAGAAATGCAATTTCATTATTAAAATATATAAAATGCATTTATATTGCATCCATTCATACAGCTGGATATACACTGAAGCAATAGAGGTTAAGTACAACTTTAGGTTACAAGGCCAGCTCCGTACCCATAATACTATGCTGCCTCCCCTATCCAGACCACGTTGAGTCCTAGCGGGTCCCATTGGCTATATTGAGGAAGTGCTTGGCCAATACTGGACAGTTTATTGGTGGGCTTGTTTTGTTCCAGAGAATATATCTATACAAACCATATAACAACATTGTTTTGTACACAATATTTCCGGCCTGTATGCGACTGCAAAACGGACAGCAATAATTCTTCCAGAGAATTTCTTAGTGGACATTGGACAATCGATTGAGGATTGTCTGAGTTATCACGTTTTTGGGGCTAAAAATGACTATGGTCTATGACTATGACTTTATGGTGATGTGTGTCTCTGTGGATTTCCCAAAGAGGATGAGGACCTCCCATGCTTGTTTTGCCACCCCACATGTTACAACATAAGAAACCACTGTCGCTAAAATATCGGTATCATAAATAGTTTACGAGTATAAAACTGTGAGCTTTAACACTTTCAAACGGGCTATCATGTGACCAGATTGATAGAGGATTTCACAGAATGAATGCAAAAAGAACCCCACTTCAGCCTGAATATGGGCTGGTGCGTCATTTAGTGGGTTTAAAAACCCCCCCTTAGAAGAATTTAGGCTAAGATATCTGGCCGTTTTAAAATGTGAACTGCAGCCTTTTCAAATCGATTTTTATAGGCTTTGCTTGCAGGTTTTTCCTATCTTGTAAGGCGTGCCCGCGTGTCACGTCCGCATGCACACGCACTCCAGCGTGCAAACCGCTTTTCCTGTTGTTAATTTTATGGCCCACGTTTGGGTTTTCGGGTGTTTACTTTTGAAACTCTCGCTGTGGGGCTGTCCCTTCTGACATTCTGTCGGAGCTGTTTTTCTTCATGTTATACGTCGCAGATTCATATCGATACTTGGCTGCCTACGGACTGCGCAGAAGAGCGACAGTGCTATCATCGCATACATGTACTGTGGGCGATGTTTGTGCTATCTGGAATTTTTTTTATTAACACTTAACCTGAACTTTCTATAACAACCAAGGGATTACACCAACCTGGAATTTTTTTCTTAATCATAATATTAATTAAACAAGTCACAACCAGAATAAACAGCCAAGACAGGCAATCATAACTCATGTCAGGCAAAACGAAAGTCAGGAATGTGAGGCCCGTCACGACCAAAGTTGCCCAGGGACAAGTTGCTGTTCTATACATGGCCACTAGGTGGCCACCACGTGGTCGGTGGGATGAGAATGACTTTATTGTCAGAAGGCAGAGCGTCAACGGGCAGGGCAACAGAACACAATAGAACCAGCTGTTGTTCTTAACAGCAGTGTGGGCTGTTCCACGCCGCTCTGCCAACTCCACTAACAGTGCACCACACAGTCTAGAGCTCAGGGAAAATAATGAGTTATAT
The DNA here is from genome assembly GCF_013347855.1 of Anguilla anguilla. Lineage (NCBI taxonomy): Eukaryota > Metazoa > Chordata > Actinopteri > Anguilliformes > Anguillidae > Anguilla > Anguilla anguilla. The sequence continues at coordinate 46,320,266 of NC_049208.1, forward strand.
AACTCTGACCGCATGTAAACCAGGCAGGGCTGGCATGTGCAGACGCAAGCACAATACACACACCCATACACACCCATACACACACACACACACCCACACACACACACACAGACGTGCACAGATACACACACCCATACACACACACACAGACATGCACAGATACACACACATAGACACCAACACACACACACACACAGACATGCACAGATACACACACATAGACACCCACCCACACACACACACACACACACACAGACATGCACAGACACACATGCACACACACACGCATGCGTATGTGTGTGGGTGTGTGTGTGTGTTTGGAGCACCTGCTGTCTCTCTCAGTCCTGCTCTCCAGGTGCTGTTTAAACAAAAGATATTGCATTCCTGTGGCAGGTCATGTGATCATTCTCCCAGGTTCTCCCCCCTGGAGCGGGGGCGGGGCCAGCATGCCTGCTCCATTAGACAGGGGATATGGTTTCACCTGAGCTTTGATGTCCACCACCCATGCACCCAGACATGTGCCTCAAATCGCTCTGTTAAAATGTTTTTTTTTAATTCACCCGCTGTGGTTGCAAGGCACGAAACCAGGTCAAATGTACAAAGGCAGTTCACCCGAAGCTTAACAGTTTCAACGACCGACAAACGGACAGATAGACAGACACATATAGCAGAGTAGTTGGTGCACCTAATCTACAGCAGACAGACCAGCACCAATGGAGACCTTGTTAAAGTTCTGATATTCTCACAGGATAGGTTCATCAACATCGTCATGTGGAATTTGTTGAAGTGCAGTTCATTCGGTGCTTATGCATGATTTCGGCTTGTGGGCCTAATGTCTTTTCTTCATGGGGTTACTGCATTGATTTAAACTGTGTTTCTGAAGAGCACGGTTTCACAGAGGGAAAGATTAGCACAGTAAAATATTCCGTAAAGTCATAAGTAACCTGTGATTCAGATAGTTTCTAGACCAATTTAAAAGACATTTTGTGTTGAATTAACTGATTGTGTTTCATGTGTAGTCTCTCTGACTGAGTCTAGGATGTATAAATTTAGTGAAGATTAATGATAATGGTGCCGTCATGAGCAATGAACAGAGAGATCATTTAAAGTGAACCAGTGCACTCTCCGGACCTGTAGTTCAGAATGGCTTGTTTTTTTATAACTGCAGAGACAAAATATAAATATGGTTCAAACTCAGAGAAAAAAATATTTCTTTTGCAAATTATGTTCTCTATTTATTTTGCAACAGGGGGGACATGTACAGAGTTTCATGTGGACATTCGTTCAGAGCATCCAGGTCTTCTGTCAGTTACATACCAAAATTTCCCTTCAAACCTTTGAAGAGTAGGTTTTTATGGAATGTTTTTTTTTTTCTTTTCTCAAAACAATAAGTCAGTGTTCTAGAACTCCATTGCTTACTCAGTGATTGTTACATCAGCATTAAAATGTTCAGTTAAGAACATTCTATTCACATTCTCAATGTGACCTCACACCTTAAATACGACCAATCTCCTATGCCATGACGTTAACCAAAACCACGCTCCCCTCCTCCCTTAGCAACACAATGTCAATATTTTGCTACGTCACAGGGACTTGAGTGACAGGCCAGCCGAAACACTCCTTCGCCGGATAAAGCAGCGTCTGTTCACAACGCGGGCGGGGCAGTCGCGCCTTGATGACACAACCCTTGATGACTTTCAGCCCAAAGCATGCTGGGGGCATGTCAGGGCTTACGGTAGACATTACCAAGGCTGAGAGGAAACAGGCCGATAAACACTGCTGAAGTGGTAACAGCACCTCTGTGTGGGAGTGATTGCACTTCTGTATGAAATAAGTAAAACGGTCCGGAGTGCTGTAGCCATAAGAAATACCCAGAGCGTGCGGTCATAGTGAAACTCAGCTTCAGCCGCCTGCTGTGGGCTTTTCTTTCCTTTTCTGGTCTGGATTTTGATCGAGGCTCGTTTCTGACATTTCCCAGTAACATTTTCGCACATCCCTAATCACGCTGAACAAAACAGAACATAATCCCTCCACACAAACTCCACCCCTGCTTTCTCCCAACTCCCCCCTCCCCTCCCTCTAAATTTACTTTTTTATACTTCTTAAATTCTACATTGTCAAGGGTAACCTGCTCTTTAAGAAGGAAGGGTTCCAAAAGGCTCTCCTATGTCTCCATAGGAACCATGTCTAGTTCAAGGGTTCTTTGTCGGGCAAAATGGTTAAATCTGGGAGCATTCACTTTTCACACCTACCATGCAGGGTTCCATAAAGAACTTAAAAGGGTTCCCCTATGAAACCAAGCCAAAGAACCCACATATTCACAGAACGATATAGCCAAGAGGGAGCGATGTTTATTTAAACAGCCTTGAGCTCGCCGCACGTTCAGCTGGCCTGTTGACGCACATCCTGTCTAAACCGAATATTTCTGCGATAATTACAATGGATCATTGACAGGTTTGCCCTGTTCCATTACCGGTTTCCACTGGACCAGACTCCCTGCAGCAGTGACACGGTTTAGATCTGGCTAATCGACCGTCTGCGCTGAGAGATATGTCAATGAAGCGGTTTGAGCACAACCATGGATGCAAAACTAGCCAGGCTCCGCAGTTGCAAATCCATTTCCCTGTACCTGTTGCCATGCCTACAGCACATGATTTGAAAACCACTAGGCTTAAAAAGAGTGGGGGTGGTGCATAAAAACATAAATGCTACACAGGAAATCAATTAGTGTTGTATAAACTCTCTTAAAGTAAATATTGCTCTGACAGAGTACATTTGATTCCTGTTGGACTCGTCCTGGAGTTGAATTAACACAGAATATTTTACTATGTAAACTAAGAACTGGTGTAGGTTGCACACAAAAAAGGAAAACACTACCTTGATTATATTATGTAATTTTTTGTATTTTGTACCAAAAAAAAAAACAGAACAGTACAGCACAGCACAGAACAGAACTGAACAGAATAGCACAGAAAAGAACAGAACAAAACAGAACAGCACATCATAGAACAGCATAGCACAGCACAGCACAGCACAGAACAGCACAGAACACGTTAAATGTTCTTGGAGCTGAAATAATTATTCCCATCTCGTGACTCATGGTAAAAAAAAACCTTTTTTTTTTAAAACAGCGCTGGGCAAAAATACCCCGTGAAAGACAAGAGGACCTGAAAACAAACAGTTTATATTTTACCCATGATTAGTGCCAATTTCTGTTTCTCTCTTTCTGTCTGATGAGGCGATACATGTGTTTGCTTTAAGGTGCATGTGGTGTCTGGAACAGTCCCTTTTTCTTTTATTTTCATTTTGTGTGTCTTGTTTACTTTTGGTTACTATTTAGCTTTTAAGTGTATGTATAGACATTGCTGATGCTCTGATTGGTTGCAATAAAGGAGTGTCAAATGTCTCTCTCTCTATTTCTCTCTCTCTCACACACACTCTCTCTCTCTCTCTCTTTATCTCTCTTATTCTCTCACAGCTCATGTCTTTTACCATGTTGGGGCAGCCTGATGGATAGGTATTTGAACCGCAGACTAAACAAGGGAAAGGGAAAAGAAGAGAGTGAGAAATACAAAGAGAGAGAGACAGAAAGAAAGAAAGAAAGAAAGAAAGAAAGAGGAAGAGCTAGAAGAAGACAGACATAAAATGTGAGAAGTTTTAAAAGTGTGAAAGGACCAAAATAACAGGACATGCAATAAATTAAAAGAATGCAAAGAAGAATATTAATATTGACAGTAAAGAGAGTAAACACTGAGGAGACTAAAGGCCGAAGCGCATCATAAGCCGCGTTTCCACCGCAGGAACTATACCCCGGAACTAGGAACCTTTTGAGGAACTCAGTGCGTTTCCACCGCAGGAACTAGGGTCTAAATTTAGTTCTGGGGGCTTTGTTTTACCCCCCAAAACGTTCCTGCTCGGGGGGTAGTACTTTCCGAAAGTACAGGAACCTTTTGGGTGGAGCTTGCAGCGCTGAACATTTCTGATTGGTCGAGTACTCGTAGCATTTGTGTTGTATTTATTTTCCGCCATTACCCGCCATGTTTGAAAATATGCAGCGGCAAACCAATTTATTTTCATAATAACTTCAAATCAAACGTGTATGTTATGCGGCGCAGTAGCCTACTTTTGGTTATAACCTGTCAACGTCTTGGAATTATAACGTGTGCTTTTCTGTTCTTTTCTTGCTTTAGTATTCGTTTTATAAAATGCTAAGCATTCGTGCTGGGACAGCATATTACGTAGGCTACCAAAACATTCAAACGGATTAATCGGTTGCTGAATATTTTCTTCCGGATTTTCTTTGTTAGCCCGTTGTAATTGACTCAAAACGTTTGATACAGTTATGTGAGGTATGCGGTAGTTCTGCATAATTAACATTGGTGATACAGTACAAGCAAACTGGAAATCACCTTCCGCACTTTTTATCCTGGTAAAATAACAGGTTAATTCTAGTAATCTTCGCTTTAGCTTTTTCAGACTGCCGTAATTTTACTCAATTTTACTGCCATTTTTCAATTCCACGAAAAGACCAGGAAGACTATGGACTCATTTATGGTGCATGTTTCGCATCTGGAGGGCACACTTCGCTGCTCGGCTAGCAGTAACTTCGAAGGAAAGCAAACGGTGGCTGTACCACTACTAATTTACATTTTCACGCAAGTCCGAGTTTTCGTTCTATTCTTGTCATTTTGCGATTAGCCTATATGGAATTGACAACGAGAAAGTAATAAAACAGCAAATTGTTTACAACGTGTGCATGTTTTCTGCTGTTAATGAATGTGTTTGAGAGGATATATGAAAATCAATAAATACAAAAGTAACCATATATAGTCATTGTTGGTAACCCGTATATAAGTGGAATAAACCCCTCCGGGCTGTCCCGGTTATTAGAAAATAATGTAGGCTACTTCGGTGGTAGTATGGGGTTACAGAAGAAATCATATGACAGATGGACCGACGACAACGTCAGTGGGCTAATTTGCCTAATCTTCGCGGTACTTTAGACCCCGGTGGAAACGCAGACAACCATTGGCTGAAGGAACCTTTTAGTTCCTGGTAAAGTAGTTCCTGGGACTGAAAGTTCCGGGTAATTTTGGTGGAAACGCGGCTATAGAAAGGAATCCAAACTCAACCAAAAATAACAGCGTTTAAAAAGGGTGAGCCATCAAGGAGAGAATCAGGTGGGGGGGGGGGGGAGAGGATAAGGTAGCGCAGAGAGAAAGAACAGGAGAGAGGGGCTTTGAATTAAAGGAACACAAAAAAGGAAAGCATGTGAAAGAAGGAAATAATAAGGGCAGGATGGTGAAGAGGAGAGGAAAAGAATGTGACAAAAAACAAAGAAGAGGAAAAAAGTGATGAGTGGAGAAGTTTGGGAAGGGATAATAAAAAACAAGCAGGAAGAGGACAAGAGTCCTGATTCACATTTCTTTCTGGTTCAGTCAAGAGAGAAAGCAGCACACACACACATACTCACACACACACACACACACACGCACACACACACACACACATACACAAACACACACACACACACACACACACACACACAAACTACTTCAGCACTGGTCCCTAAACAGAGAGAGAAAGAGCAGAGCAACAGAGAGAGAGCTGTGTGTGAGTGTCTCTCTCACATACACACACTACACACACACTTTCTCTCTCACTCTCTCTCTCTAACTCACGCACATGCACACACACACTCACACACACACACACTCTCTCTCTCACTCACAAACACACACACACACACACACACACACACACACACACTGTACTTTAGCACTGGTCTCTAAACATTTATTTCCTCTGTACACAACACATCATCCAAAAATGTTCCTGACGGAGCAGAAGAGGCTGACTGACCTGCAGCCCACACTGCACAGCGAGGGACTGCACAGGAGTCTAATTATCGTCCGAACGATGGTCCGCCCTTATCAAGGACAGCACTGTGCCCTTCATCATCTTTCAACAGAACGCAATGAAAACAATGAAGATATGCGCTGCCCACCCTAGAAGAAACTGAATGTTCTGCAGTGCATCGAAAATATGTGGACTTTTGGAAATATAACGATGTATTGCTATATTTTAAAGCGGTAATATTGTGAAGTGTTGCAATATATCGCTAATATTTGTATTTCTATATATTGATATCACTTAATTTCTGTAAGAGTGAACGATCCACCATTAGCCTGCGGAATTTACAATTATTCATATTTTTACATTGCTGTGAAATATATTTATCATTGTATTTTCAATATATCTTTTGACAACATATTTCCCCACAGACAGGGCCACGTTTGGTCCCACAACTGTCCTAATGTAACCCATCCAGAGTGCAGCTGTCATATGTTCCCTCTGAAACTAATGACATATAACTTCATCGGGACATATTCTGCCACTGTTATGACATAAATATGCAATGCGGTGCGGTGTGTTGTGGTCTGAAACAAACACTAACGTCCCACAGTCCCTGCTACCTGGATTGTTTGTTTTCTTTTCCGGTGAACACCGGTGCCTTTAAGGATATCTTTAAGGGGAGGGTTTAAAAACCTTTGCTGACTTGTTTATTTCAAATGGCATCGTCTCAAGCAGTGGCCTTATCCCAGGGGTCTATAGTCCTGATCCCAGAGACAAGCGGGGTCTGCTGGTTTTTGTTGTTACTAAGCAGTAATTGATCATTTAAAACAATTAATTACACAGTTTCTTGGGGCTGAACTGGTAGCTGATTTATTTTTTTATTTTTTTTTTAAGAAAAGAAAACCAGTAGAACCTCAGTCCAGCTTTAAGAGATCTACTTCATAACTGTCTTAGCAGCGAACAGCCAGGACGTGACCCAAATCCATCTCTAGTATGACTGTCCTCTGAGATTGGGGTGGGGGGGGGGGGGGGTGCGGTTGCGGGGAGAGAGAGAAGGGCCGTTTCTTGGGTTACGGGCCTTTCTCCAAGGGTCCAACATCTCTTTACTTTTTCATAGAGGGACCAAGCTCTCCAGATACACGTCAGCATCCCCATATACCCACCAGGGGGTCTACACCCTGCCACCAGGCTGCCCTGCTGCATGCACTGCTGAGATTAAAGAATGGAACCAACATCCCACTCATGTTGTGGCAGACAGACCCGCCGCAAAGCCAGACAGCAGTTTTGGAAAAAAAAAAAAAAACCTAAGGGTTAACCCAGTTTCGGTAAAGTCTTAAAAACAAAATAAGGTCACATACAGCCATGTATGGTATCTCTGTAGGTAGTGAGAGAAGCAGTGGTGGTTTTTTCCGTGGTGTTTGCGTTTAGAGAGCGAGGAGATACAGGAAACTGCACCACTGGGCTTTTTGGGAGGTCCCCTACAGTGACACCGACGGCCCACGCATGACCCACAAGTTTTCTGTTGTTCAAACACTAGGCATTTTCAGACGGCCCCTAACCTTGTGATCTGTCCATCTATCTATCTATTTATCTATCTAACAAGCAATAACACAATCTATTTATATATCTAGCAATCAATCAGTCAGTCTGTCTGCCCATCCGTCTGTCTGCCCATCAGTCTGTGTGTGTGAATGCTGGTGGTGTGCCGTGCAGCGCTGCCTCAGCCCACCGCTGGCACTGTGGCCCTGTGTGTGCTGCCGCGCGTGTTAAGGCACGTCCCCCGTGCCCCTGGTTCCCGTGGCCCCGGGTTCCGCCCCTGCGTCTCAGTACAGAGTGTGCCGACTGCGCCGTGGCCAGACCGAGGCTCGGGGCCAGAGACGTGAAATCACTGCGCAACATTCCAGGCTTATGTAACCGTGGACATCCTGTTCGGCTGCGGGGCGGGGGGGCGGGGGGGGGGAAGTGCAGTCACGCGCGCATGGCACTGCAGATTCCCTCGCAATGCATGCGTGCGCGCGTGCGCTAGCTTTCCCAAACATATGAGCGCGTGTGCACTCAAACACATGTACACACGTGTGCATGCACTCACGCATACATGCACAAAGACACACACACGAGCGCATGCACAGGCCTGTACACACAAATACGCATTCAGACTCACACACAGACACACACGTACATACAGTACACAAGCACACACGCACATACGCAGGCCCGTGCACACGCACACACACACACACACACATGTACACACACACACGTACATACAGTACACAAGCACACACGCACATACACAAGCCCATGCACGCACACACACACACACACACACACACGTACAGTACACAAGCACACATGCACATACACAGGCCTGTGCACACGCGCACACACACACACACACATACACACACAAACACACATGTGCACGCACATACACACGTATATACAGTACACGCACAAGCACATACGAAGGCCTGTGCCGGCACACACACACACGCACACACGCACACACACACACACACACACACACACACGCACACACACACACAAATACACAGGATTTAAAGGGAAACAGCTGTGTGCTTTCCCATCCTTGGTCCTCCTCTGGGTCCGGACGGAGAGAGCAGGCTGGGAGAAGCTCAGACAGATGAGATCAGCTTAAATACAGAATCTGCCCCACAAGGGAGAAAACTGCTGACTGTAACAACACAAGAAGAGGGAAAAACTGCAGAGGACAGCTGCAAGAAGGACGGATTTTCATTGAAAAACAGACCACCGGTCGTCCAATGACGGATCAGAGGGGGCTGGAGGGATTACCGGCTGGCCCGTGCCCCAGCAGGACAGATTCTGTGCGGCTCAACCACATGCCGGACGTGGGCCTTTCATAGTGAAAATAAGTTACGCAACTGCAGCGCCCGCACAGCTGCTGGGCCACATCTGGCCGACGCAGCCTCCGAAATTACATCTGTCAGGTGCTTTCTTCTTCGGAAACCCATCATCCGAAACTGCCCCCCTGAATCGAAATAACTGATAAAGTTCACACTATACAACCAGGGGTTTTTTTTTATTTTTTATTTTTGGACACGCGCGCACAGCCCCTAAGCGGATGTTCGGCGCCGTGCATTTTACTTCATCGGCATGTGAACTTGCATGAGCTGTGTGTGTGTGTGTGTGTGTGTGTGTGTGTGTGTTTTCACGATCCGAGCATTTGGTTAACACAAAATTGCGATTCAAATCGGAAAGGACGGTGCGGACAGACGCAGGATGCGCCGGCGGCGGATTTGCCTGCCAGATCATGGGAGCGCCGTTTTTGGAATTCTCACGAGCGCCCCCCGCGCCTCTCCCTGCGGGCGCGACCGTTCCGTACGTGTCAGCCGCGAGCCGCGCTCTGTTTATAAACTCCGCGCGCGGGGGAAAGCGAGGAGCGCGTTCAGCACGTGTACCCTGACACACGCTCGCCCGCTTGCCTCTCCGGTTCAAAACGTTCTGAACGACCGGTGCGTCACTAGTAGGCCACCGTCAAAAACAACCGGGCTGGCGATGACTCTCTCTACCTCCTGACCTCCTTGTAAATCTCTATGCGTGAAAGCGTCGCACGGAGCTAGCGCGGTGTTCGCATTCAGTTACGTACTGCAGAAGCACAATGATGCTGCCGCGGCGTTATATCTTTACATGGCTGTGGCTGAAGGCGCCGCCGTTGACGGACGCGGGCGGCGCGCTGCTCTTCGAGAACTCGCTCGCCGCCTTTGTGTTCAAACGAGCGCTAACTGGGTCGAAGGACAACGATCGCGGAAACACGGGAAGGTCTGCAGCCTTCCCCGCATTCCATCTGTAATTAACCAACCGACTTCAGTCTCATCGCTTGATTTAATAAAGCTCGCCAGCCGAGGAATGTGCCGCTGACGTGCCGGGGCACGGGCCTCTTGCCCCGGAGCGCGTCAATCCGAGAAACGCAGAACCCCGCGGCGATTCGAACGTATGACAAATTCATTACTATACGAATACAGTACAATAACAGCCTCGGGGCGCGAGCGCGTTTTCCGTGAACTATGCGACACCCACGCGCGTCACAAACAGCCGGGAATCCCAACGGACACGGCGAGGGGAACATCTCTTTACAAACGGACACGGCAAGGGGAACATCTCTTTACAAATGGACACGGCAAGGGGAACATCTCTTTACAAACGGACACAGCAAGGGGAACATCTCTTTACAAACGGACACAGACGACACGTTCTGGGCAGCAGCTGCAGGCGGCTAATTGACGGCTGCACTCGTGTGCCCTTCGCAGGGACTTACATAAGCCTGGGAGATACATGGGAGGGTACATCCTCTTAAGTGTGCCATGCATCTGCATTTCAGACCAGACTGGACTCTCTCTCTCTCTCTCTCGCCTTGATCTTCTGTCACATTGTGAGGTCATGCACTCACCCTCTCTCTTTTGCACTCTCCATCTCTTCCCCTCATTTCCTCTCTTTATCAAACGGGATAATAATAATAATAATAATAATAATAATAATAATAATAATAATAATAATAATAATGCGTAACTTGGCGGGGATGAGAATACCACTAATGATAATAATATTAAAATAAGTAGAATAAAAAGAAGAGGAAGGAGAAGAATCGTGGGATAATAAGACGGTAACATCAGCGTTCACGAAATGCGACCCTAACCATGTGCGCATGGCAGGGCCGGCCCTTCCCATCCGTTCACACATAGGGCCCTGGTGAAAGAGAAACCACTGTGTCAAGCCATGTACAGTATACCTTCCCATTATGACTCACCTCCGTCAAGCACCGGATGTGGGTAACTGTCCAGCTGTATAAACACACATTAAGCAGGAACATTATGTGCCCATCCACACAGCATTCCTAACGCTAATGCATGCGCAGAATTACTCATGCTCATGCAAGTCATGGAAAAGCAAGGGTTTTCAACTTTGCAACGAGGAAAAAATAAGAAAACCTTTTTTTATTTTGAGTGTAATTTAAATGGAAATTTAAGGATAATAGGAAGAAAGTGTCACTGCACACAGACCACACCTATAAGGACTCATATGCAGCCGTGTCATTTTCAGTCTGTTTGGAGATTCTTAAACAACATGACCACTGTGTTCACAATCCGACTGTCTGAACGTTAATCATCATAATCCTTCAGCGTCATCGCATTCTTATTCATCATGAACCGCGCCCAGATGTAAATAAGACGAGAACATCGAGAACAAAACCGTGTGTGTAAACATCCGCTCTGCACGGCGCTCTGGATAAGGGAGTCATGCACTAATATTCATTCAAAGAAGAAGGAAAAGGAAACGGAAGAGAGCATTCTGCAGCTGTGCATTTGAAATAAATAAAATTTTTAAAAGCACGAGATTGAAACCATTTTAAACGAGAGGTGTTTCCAGATAATTCGAATGGATAGGCTGTCTTGTGAAATAAGACAGCGATCATTTGCTCAAAACACATTCCAAGCACTGTTAAACATTTTTTTTAAAAGCGCCGCATGTTGGAAAAGTGGAAAAGTCTTACAATAAACATTTAATGATTTATCAATAACTAGAAGGTGCGGCTATGTTTTAGGCTGGACTTCACCGTTGGATATTTTTAGTTGGGTATTACATTTTTGCAATTATTATTTTCTTTAGTGACTGGGCAGTCTGATCCATGTAAATAAATACGAACGAACTTAATGATTATAAATTCATAACGATCACAGTGGCAGGATCACAGTGCAGAAAGTATCATGGCTGGGCAGGTGGATTTGTTGAAGGCTGATGGTAGGCCACCCTACTGACTGTGCCACAAGGTCTACCCATTTTTTAAGCATATCCATTTAGTTTTTTATTTCTCACAATTCCCATTCGGGTGAAACATTTGACATTTTGAAAATGAATGTTTGCAGGGATAAATATTTACAAAAACCACACCCACTCAAACCGGAAAAGTCTGCACATAAATCGCTCGTGGTGCTCTTCCCCTTTTACATATGTTGTTATACCTGCATGCTATGACTGGAAAATTAGGCTTAGTGGGGGCGTGGGGCTCCCAAGTGGGCGGGTTTACCAAGTGCTCCGCCCTCCTCTGGGGTTCCTGTCAAGGCTGGTACAGGTTTGTGAGCTAACTGCTTTAAATTTTTCAAGTAATGTGCCTACGGTGTGTAAGTAGCAGCAAGTATCACAAGCTTTTTTCTTTCTCACACAGATTCCGTGCAATGTTTGGTGAGAACCATACTGCTGGTAATGTGAAAGGCGAAAGTGGTAATCCTCAGTGATGTGTGGAGGGGGAAAATCCAGATTCAGGAAGCAAAAGCCCCCACCCCCTTCCCCCTCAGCATTTTCTTCCAATCTCCTGAATTTACCAATCAGCACAATTATTCAGCCAGGAGGTGGAACTAATTCGTAGAATCAGCTGGCTGAGTTGGGTGGAAGAAACACGTGGCAGGACTTTTACTTTCTGACCCCTGGACTTTCCGTCTCTCTCGAGATGTGCCACAAGTTTCACTTGAAACATACAAATGATTCCCAAGTCCCTCATTTCCAAGGCTTATACATAGCCACTTCAAACAAAAGGCTGAGGAGAAGAAATCTTAAATAACGTTTAATTCCAAGAGCACCACACGGTGAAATGGCTTGTAAGGGCAATTTGGTTCGGTTAATATGAGCTAAAATGCATTCAAATTGTTTCACAAATTAATATCTTTGACTAAACAATTATTCCAGTGGCTTTTTTTCCATACATCCATCCATTATCTATACTTGCTTATACTGGTCAGGGTCGTGGGGGGTGCTGGAGCCTATCCCAGCATGCATTGGGCGAGAGGCAGGAATACACCCTGGACAGGCCGCCAATCTATCGCAGGGCACACACACCATTCACTCACACACTCAAACCTATGGGCAATTTTAGAGTCTCCAGTTAACCTAGCCTGCATGTCTTTGGACTGTGGGAGGAAACTGGAGTACCCGGAGGGAACCCACACGGGCACGGGGAGAACGTGCAAACTCCACACAGAAAGGCCCCGGCCAGATTCGAACCCAGGACCACCGTGCCCCCCTGGCTCTGTTTCACTTTCACATGTTTTCATTAAGGGACGTTGTGAAGGATATGGCATTGATACTATATGCACTTACCAGATTAACAATCTCTTTTGTTGAGCAAGAGACCAAAAAAGTCACACAGTTGCACCTGCATTTATTTCTCTGTAATAAAGGAGGAGGCGCATTGAGTTTGCTGCGTGGTTAGACTTTGGAACTTCCACTGAATCAAAAAGGCATGCTAGGCTTGTTAAACATTTACAGCATAAATGTTATACTAGGTAATTATTGTTTTTGGTTTTTTTTTGCAAAATCATCCCCAGCCTGGCAAAGCTGGTAAATTCCAACGGTAGAATTATTACTGACCACTGGGAATTACCTGTTGGTTTTTACCTCTTTGGTACTTTTCATGGCACCATGGGTACTTTTCTCTTAAAAAAAAAAAAAAAAAAAAAATCCTACATTTTTTATAACTTTTTTTTTACAATTGCCGCATTTTTGACAATGGCTACAGGGTTGAGCTGGACACACTCAACAGCAATGCAATATAGCATATTTACCGCACATGAAATATGTACGCAGATAATCATAAATGAGGTGTATGTACTGTCTAAAAGACAAACGGGAGATTTTTTTAACATAAGGTTACCATGAGAGACAATTATGTATTATAATTTGCAGTAAGTATTGATCTAAAATGATGTCCTTATTAACTGCTTCTCATCCATTGTATTTACAGGGCCTGAAATAAACATTGTTGGCTGGATGCTAGTCCAGAACGAATAAATCAGAAATGGAGTTGGTCTCGTCATTTCAAAGATTCACGGCAATGCCCTTTTCTTCACCAGTGACGGCGGTCAGTCCGTCCGTCCCTTGATTGGAGGAAGGAGGAACTCCCCGAAAGAATGTTCTGGAAGTTCCTCCAAGAGCGACGGGTTCCTCATACGGCAGCGAAGAGGAAGGACCGAGAGAAAAGAAAGAAAGGAGAGCCTGAAACCGTTGCGGTTCGAGCGGGAAAATGTCACAGAGGAATACGTCGTGCCTTTCGTTTCGTACGCTTCGATCAGCCGCGGTAATTTTCCGCTCAGCAATGCCCGCTTTCAGCAGATTTTCCGCTCTGATTACAGAGCAGAACACGGAACGTTCTGTAATGACAGCGATAACAACACACAGTCTTATTTGAACCCTTTAAGGGCCCCCACCAAGTTTCTCAATGTGATCACGCATGAGTTCGAATGTAGCCTATAGCAAAGGTTACATTCGCTATTTGAGAACCCATTTGAGGATGGGTTTCCCCCTTGTTTCCCCTGGTTCCTTCCAAGGTTTCTCCCCATCTGCCACAGGGAGTTTTTCCTTGCCACTGTTGCCTGAGGCTTGCTCCTGTGGGGGTTTAGGCTAGGGTTGTTTGTAAAGCGAATTGTGACAACTGTTGTAAAATACGCTATACAAATAAAATTTGATTTGATTTTGAAAGGTGAGCATACGATTAAAGGGTTAATAACCGCTTTCCAGCCTCCCTCACCCCTCTCTCTCTGCACCCCCCCCCCCCTCCATTCTCACCCCTCTCTTTTGTACTTCCCCCTCTCTCAAATCCAAATGGCTTTATTGGCAATACAATGTACAATATACAATCAAACACCTCTCTCTCTCTCTCTCTCTCTCTCTCACACACACACTGTCTCTTTCTCTTTCTGACAAGCTGGCATGCACAGGTAGTAAAGACAAAGACACTTACATGAAGGAAGGAGGAAGCAACCCGAAATAAATAAATATAAGACGAGGTGGAATCATATCCTTATACGAGCGGTGTGCTGGGTGGCTCATCCTGTTAAGGCTCTGTGCCAGTGGATGGATGGATGCCAGGGCTGTCTGTGGTTGACATGCCTGCAGGATGGCACAAAGCTGGCTCTCATTTTGCGAAATACAATAAATACAAAAAGCATTTTGCGAAGAAAATAAGCAGGGGAGGAAAAGTCCAGGGGTCAGAAAGTAAAAGACCTGCCGTGTGTTTCTTTCACCCATTAACTCAGCCAGCTGATTTCACTAATTACCTCTGCTTCTTGGCAGAAGAATTGCACTATTTAGCAAACCCTGCTGATTGGAACAAAATATTGGGGTGGACTTATCATTTCTGAACCGACATTTTCCACCTCTGATAAAATAGGCGTATAGGAGTAGATACACGGTAACACTTCAAGCCATAACATTTGGCATCCATTTACAATATACTGCCATGACTGGCATGTTGCACAGATAAAGCGCTATGGCATCAGCTAATGGCTGCATTTATACACGCGACTTCATACAGGCAGCCTGTTAGAACAGCACAGTCTCCAGAGCAGAGCTGCGCATCAGCTCTCTCTCAAGTCAGTCAACTCAGGCAATGAACCGAAATTCAAGTGACTGATTTACTGACGAATTCCTGAGGGATATTTTTTTCAGTCTTGCTGCTGCGCTGCGGTGTTTTTCTCCCAGAGGAAAGGAATGTGGGCGGGGCATTCTGGAGTTATGTGACCGATAAAAGCCTGACAAGCCTTTTTTTTTTCTTCTTGACAGTCTTCCAGAAAAAAAGATGAAAACAAACGCTGTGATCGGATAATAATAAAAATAATAATAGATTTTATTTATATAGCACTTTTTCATCATACAGAGATGATCTCAAAGTGCTTCACAGAAGGCAACAATAAAACAAAGTGCAAAAAATAGGCATAGGCACACTGATAAAAATGGGTTTTAAGCCCGGCTTTGAATGCCGAGACTGACTGTTCCAGACGTAGGTGATCGGGCAGACTGTTCCAAAGGCGTGGTGCCATGGAGCAAAAAGCTCGATCACCCACAGTACGGAGCCGAGTTCTGGGAACTGCTAAGAGGCTACGACTGTTGGACCTCAGTGAGCGGTGGGATTCCAAGGGAGACAGGAGTTCAGAAAGGTAGGAGTGGCCATCACCATGCAACGCGTTAAAAACCAGCAGCAGCGTCTTAAAGTCGATCCCGAAGCTGACCGGAAGCCAATGGAGCGCAGCCAGGACAGGAGTGATACGCCCAAATTTCCTGATTCCGGTGATAACTCTGGCTGCGCTGTGAGGGACCCTGGTCCTGCAGAGCTGGAGGGCGGGCTGCTTTTCGGCGGAGTCAGCACTTAAGCGGTCGCTCAGAGTGGCCCACTTACAGGTAGCCCGCCTCAGATGAAAACAAAAAGCGGGCAGGCCCCTCTGGCCGGAGCCGGGAAGCCCAGGGACCCAGGCTCAGGTGTCCCTTCACCTGCCTGATCCCAGTTCATCCGCTTTGATCCTCCGCTTGCTTTCCCGGCCCACTCCGATTGGGTGTGCCGAGCGACCTGGGGATCAGTCAAACCCCTCATTACCTCAGGCACCTGAGCAGCTGCGGCCTCTTAGCAGAACAGAAGGGGGTCTGTTTTACACAGCCCTGAGAGAGAGAGAGAGGGAGAGAGAGAGGGTGGGGGGGAGAGAGAGGAGGGGGGAGAGAGGGGGAGAGAGAGGGTGGGGGGGAGAGAGAGGAGGGGGGAGAGAGAGAGAGAGAGAGAGAGAGGGGGAGAGAGAGAGGAGGAGAAATACTGTTTTGACTTTTGGGTCTCCTTTATTGCATAAGACAAAACATAAAGAGAGACCACATTAACACAAATGCCCACTCAGACACATGCAGAGAAAAAAATATTTTTTTATTTTTTTATTTTAAAGAAAAATAAAATGAGAAACAAGTAAAACCAAAAAATAAAAATGCATACATAATTAAATGTAATAAACACTCAATTAGAGACCATTACAAAAAACAAAACTTGAAGAAACGAAAAGACAAGATATTGAACAAAACGGCACAAACAGAAAACATATAGTACAGAATAAAAGAGAAAAGATCCTACTATGACTTCAGAAGAGCAATTCTAATACTTTATGTCATTCACTGCACATAAACAACCCCTCCACTCTCCACATGTCCCAGAAACCCTGAACATAAATCACCACAGTGAAAAACGCTAACTCAGTAAGCAGGCGCTTGTGAACAAGCCCTCCTAAGACATATACACGGACGGAGCGTAGCACAGTGGGTAAGGAACTGGGCTTGTAACCGAAAGGTTGCAGGTTCGATTCCCGGGTAGAACACTGCCGTTGTACCCTTGAGCAAGGTACTTAACCGGAATTGCTTCAGTATATATCCAGCTGTATAAATGGATACAACTATGTAAAATGCTATGTAAAAGTTGTGTAAATCGCTCTGGATAAAAGCGTCTGCTAAATGCCTGTAATATACAGGCTCCGATGAGCCCATGCTATCCACTGTATCTGGGCTCATAGTGCCTGAGAATACCCACCACCCAACACCGTGCACCACTCCCTAACTAAACGCAAGACACCCTCCAGACGTGCGCATTCAACAAATATGTGAAAAGCAGTTTCTGACACCCCACTAAAAGAGCACCCCTCGCCCACTGTTGGATCCAGGTGCGTCTTGTGTCTGTTTGTGTCTCTGAGTCCCATGCACAATCCTCCATTGCAGATCACCTGATCTTTTATCAATGGTGACCTTGTACAAGACCCGCCAGCTACCTTTCGAGGAAGTGTATGGTCCTAAAAAAGAGCTCCATTTAGATTCCTTAAGGCCCCTGGAAAGCACAAATATTCAGCACCTTCACCCAAATAATGTAAAGGGCCTTTTTTCCAAGTATTTTGAACCTTCCCAGCTCTGATGTGCTGAAAGAGAGAATCTCCCCCTCCTTCTTTTGCCACTTCGACTGACACCTCAGGGAAAGGTCGCCCTTCCTGCTTCCGACTCTCCGTAGTCTCGCTCTGGTCCAGAAAGGCATCGGCTGTGGTAGGTAGGGTAGCAGCTAGGTTGTCCAGCAGCTGCTGACAAACATGCACTGAATGGTACCCCATCGCTGCTGCAACCTGCTCCGCCATCAGCCGCCCTCCATCAGCTCTGAGGTGACGAACCGCCAACAGTCGGAAAGCAGCCACTCTGCACCTGATTAATGAGTCCTTGTCCCCCCTCCTGTACTGGCAACAAAAGGATTGGTGATCTCAGCCAATGTTGCCCAGACCAGAAAAAGTTGATAAAAAACCTTCTGGATATTCTCCACCAATCCACTTGGAGGGTCCAGTACTGCTAACTTGTGCCACAGTGCTGAAGCAGCTAAGTTATTTATAACCAGCACACTGCCCCTATAGGATAGCTGGGGTAGTAACTATTTCCATCTAGACAACCTAGCACACATCTTCTCCACTAACCCCTCCCAATATTTCCTAACAAAGATGTTCCCAAAAACACTACTGAACACTTAATCCCTCCCCTACCCTACTGTGGCAACCTAGTAAGATCCCCCTCCTCGCCCGTGCCCCACCATAATGCCTCGCATTTCCCCCAATTCACCCGTGCTGAAGAAGCCCTTTCATAAACTGATAGGGCCTGTTTCACAGTGTTTCACGCATGTCTGCCTGCCCCTGAATTATTACTGTAGAGGAAGCTGTGGTTGACCCTGTCGAAAGCTTTCTCCTGGTCCAAGGACAGCAAACCCACATTTATCCCATGCTGCTCTGGGTGCACCAGCAAGTCCCATAATAAAATGAGGTTGTTATTGATTGTCCAACCAGGCACACGGTATGACTGGTCTCCATGTATCAAGGTGTCCAGCTGCAGCTTTACCCTATTAGCTAGACACTTTGATAAAATCTTATAGTCTGTACAGAGAAGGGCTGCAGGTCTCCAGTTTTTAAGAAGACAAAGGTCCCCCTTCTTGGGGAGAAGGACCAGGATGGCCCACCGTCAGCTCCAGGGAAGTAACTCTTCTTTAACTTCATGAACCCGAATGACGTTCAGAGAAAAAGGGAGAAAGAGGGAGAGGGTGAGAGAGACAGGGAGGGAGAGAGGAAGAGGGAGACATAGAGAGTGATCTTCCAGCTTTGTTGCAGGCAGACACAAAGAACATGTTTCTGGTGCAGATGTACAGTAATGCGCAGTATCTGGGGTAAGTGTGTAGGATTAAGCCACTCAGCCTTTGCAAAGCCCCCAGATTTGGGCCCTGACATTCTCGCAAAGTGTTGCCTCGGAGAAATGCCCTAATCTAGGTCAGCTTGTGTTGCCCCCCCACGCAGCGGGGGCCTTCAAATTCCACAAACCCCTTTGTGTCTCCTGGCCACCGTCTCTGTCTCTCAAAGCAGCTTGTGCTGGGTCTGGCTGGTCTGAAACAATGAACTCTTTTAAGGTGTGAGGTCACAAATATGTGATTAGAACGTTCTTAACTGAACATTCTATGCTAATGTAATAATCACTGCTGGTAACTGTAAACAATGGGAGTTCTGGAACACTTACTAGACATACAGTTTCTGGAAAAAAAAAAACATCGCAAAAAATGTACTCTTCAAAGGGCTGAATAAGACCCGAACAACTGTTGTTGTTCTTTGAATCAACGCAGATTGTATGGGTACTGTGATGCATCCCTCTCTGCAATCCTCTGAAAAAAGGAAAGGATAAAAGGTGATAATAATGACAATCTCGTCAAAGTATTCCTTCAGAAAGACGAACATTACCCTGGTCTCACTGGAAGAGCTGTATGAAGCCATTCATAAATGCACAAGGGCACTCAGTTTGTCAGGCATGTTCTGTTTTGATCTTCTGGTAATATGAGCTTCAGGTGAATTAAAAAAAAAAGTAATATTAATGTCTTTTTATTTAATAACTGATGAAACTGGAGCTAGCTGAGAGCTTCGGGAAGCAGTCGGGCCTCAGCCCACTGCAGCAGAGCTCATGCATTCTCCTCTGGTCACGCTTTTGTTTTCCACGGTCCCCCATCACCCCCACCCCCCTTTCAGACCCTCACACCCACAAGACCGAAAAACGGAATGGGTGGCAGGAGTTGTCTGAAGCATGGTGTCGCCAGACTCTTTTGAAGTGGGGGAGGCGGGGAGAGTTCAGAGGGGGCGGGGGGTGCACTCAACTCTTGAATTCCAGACATGAGCCATCGTTGAGAGGACCCTAGGGCATATCGAGTGTAAACCCCCCCCCCCCCCCCCCCCCCCCCCCCCCTCCCCGCCCTCGAGTGCTCAGGCCCTTTCTTCTCACCGTGAAAGATATATGGATTTGTTTTTCCAGCACGGGTGACGGTTGGTTTTTTTTTTTTTTTTTTGAAAGGGTGATTTATTTATTTTATTCCCCTTTATTCCGCTTTTCACTTTCCCTCCCATGGGCTTCCTGCCCTGATTCGACGTGGACGGCCTGCTTCGAGGAATCGACTGGGGTTTTCCAAGATTCACTGGCGGTAAAATCGCGGTTCTTCACACTGCCCTTAACCAATCGGCTGACTTTGTGTCCACACCCAGTTACCCTAGTCCAATGAGTGTGAGGGTTTGGATAAAGTCAGAGCCAGCTTCTGACGCCTGGGGGGCAGACAGGTGGAATTGAAGCAAACGATTCAGACCCCACAGGTTCGAGGTCCAACCCACAATCCGAGCGACCAACTGCCACGGCAGCAGACAGGTACGCTGCACCTGCGACAAAGCCAGACGCTCACCCGACCCGTTTCATAAATGTTCTCAAAGAGGCGCCACAAAGCCCAAACGGCAATCAGCGCCTGAGCGACGGAAACACCTGTGCTTTTGCTGGCCTTTGTGAATAACCCACATTCACAAGAGACTTGAATTTTGAGAACAAGAAGTTCTGAAGGAACAATGATGGGCAATTAAATACTCACCACAGCATTGTAAACCTACAGGCTTACTGAACATGAGCCTGTGAAACATTACCTGGAGCAGAAACGCAGCTATGAATTCTCAGGCTCGGGACTAAATATATTGGGAGCCCCCCCCCCCCCAAGATATACACTATATGACCAAAAGTATCAGCAAATAATGCACTGGACCCAGGGTCTGGAAGGCACATTATAAGAGAGCTGAACAAATCTGGCCTCTGTCACGCCAGCACAAGGGAGCAGACGCACCTGGAAACCTTGATAGATTTGTTTTGGTGAGAGCCAAAGAAACATCCGCTCTCTGAATGTGTCGATAATTGTTTGGCCGCCCGTTTGGACACCCTCCCCTCAGAGCTGCAGAGGTACACGACCTGCCGAAACCCAACACCCCCAGGGCAGGACTGATGCTAGGGTCGCCGTGGCGACGGTCCTTCGGGGTGCTGTTGGGCGGAACGATGCGGCCTACGTGAGCGAGGCGGGGGTGGTGGCTTGCCCTCTCGGAGAGAAAGCGGTGTAGGGACAGGTCCTTGGGTCGGCCGCCCTCGGTGTAGGGACAGGTTCTTGGGTCGGCCGCCCTCGGTGTAGGGACAGGTCCTTGGGTCGGCCGCCCTCGGTGTAGGGACAGGTCCTTGGGTCGGCCGCCCTCGGTGTAGGGACAGGTTCTTGGGTCGGCCGCCCTCGGTGTAGGGACAGGTCCTTGGGTCGGCCGCCCTCGGTGTAGGGACAGGTCCTTGGGTCGGCCGCCCTCGGTGTAGGGACAGGTTCTTGGGTCGGCCGCCCTCGGTGTAGGGACAGGTCCTTGGGTCGGCCGCCCTCGGTGTAGGAAATCGAGTCCTCATGCAGCTCTGCTTGGTTCTCATTCTTCCTGGCGGGGGTGGGGGGGGGGGGGGGGGGGGTGGGGAGGGGTACTGCATTACTGAGCCCTGAGTCAGCTCCTGAACCTTTTTTTGATCCCCGGCCGCTGGTTCAGCCGAGAACAGGAGCGTATTTGTCCTTTACTAAGACTTCTACCACGTGAAAAACCTTTCAGCACACGCAAAACCAATAACGTCACCTATGATTGGTCATGGTATTTGTTTTGCACCAATCACTGGTTGTGTAATTATTTTTGAGTGTGCTAAAAGGTTTTACACGTGCTAAAGGTCTTAGAAAATTAAGCCCTAAGTGTAATGATCTACTCAGACCTTCAACACTTGCAAAACATTTTAGCACATGCAAAAACAAATAACATTATTGGTCAGGATATTTGTTTTGCACCAATCAGTGGTTGCATTATTTGATTTGTATGTGCTAAAGGTCTTTGCAAATTAGAGATTGCCAAAGTTTAATATCCCAGCTAAACAAAATATCCTCACAATGCTGCTGCAATGTAATGGCAATGTTACAACATTGAAAAAACATTCTAGCAACATTGCAAGAACATTTAGTGTTAGCTGCTATGGTAACAAGAGAATATGACCAATGGTAGGCATGGCTTGCCACTGTCATGTGCAGTTTCCAGATGGTAAATCGAGCCTCTCGAGGTCCGACCGTCTGGCTTTCAAAACGAGGTGTGACCACTGTGTGAGACACCTGCTAATTAACAAGACCCCGTCCAAGTCGTCCTTCCAGCGGGCAATTACCGCGATCATTTTCGTTCTCGTGCGTGTGCCCGAGAGGTTTCCAAAGCCATCGGCCTAAGGTGACTCTTCCCACAGTGCATCACTCTTTGTGAACGAGAAAAAAAAAGAGAAGAAAAACAGACACAGCTGCGGCACGGCGGCGCACACGGGAAACGCTCGGCTCTCATTTTCACACCAGACAACAAGTCTGACATCTGCTGTGCTGCCTTCTGACATTTCTTTTTAATTATGATTGAAAAGTCTGACTTTTTTTTTCTTTAAATTACAATTTTAACAGGTCTATATTCAATCAGGCCCACAATGCATTGCTCCGTCCGCCTTCCAGTTCTCTGAAATTCTCCACTTTTCGGCTAAGAATTGTTTTTTTTTTCCTTTTTGAATTTGCTTGCATGTTGCTGCACTTCCTGTAACACAAGTCGATAGACGATGTGGTCTGCTATGAAGAGCCTTAGATTAAACTTTGACAAATATCTGTGTCTGTGTGGGGGGGAAAAACTATGAATGACTTCATACATTGCTGCTTTCTGTCATGTGTGTTTATATGAACTATATACATACAGCTCAAAGACAAGCTCTCATTTTAGGTCAAGCTGTTAATGTAAGGCAAAATCAAAACTGTAACTTCATAAACATAATTGCATATGTACCCCACCTGGACCTGGAAGTTTAGTTGAGAAAAAGCCCCCTGGTGATTCCAGCTGGATTCCCCAAACGCCTGCTGGGTTTAGGGTTCCCAGAGGGCCGGATAACTAGAGCTAGGCAAGGCCCAACCGAACCCAAACCCTTGCCCTGAGTTTCAGCAACTGTCTCCTAGAATCCCCACACAAAGCATTCGAAGGTTCGGTTTAGACCAGGGGTCTTCAACCTTTTCTGATTCAGGACCCCCCCTCAACCAGGCTCAAAGGCATCCAGGGGACCCCCATCATGAGTCAAAAATAGTGCAGTGGGTAGCACTGTCACCTCACAGCAAGAAGGTTCTGGGTTTGAATCTGGCCAGGGCCTTTTTGTGTGGAGTTTGCATGTTCTCCCCGTGTCCACGTGGGTATCCTCCAGGTGCTCTGGTTTCCCCCCACAGTCCAAAGATATACAGGTAGGCTGAAAAATTGGCTGTTGGTGTGGATGTGTGAGTGGATGTGTGAGTGGATGGTGAGTGTGCGAATGGTGAGTGAATGGTGAGTGTGCCCTGTGATAGAATGGGGGCCAGTCCAGGGTGTATTCCTGCCTCTTGCCCAATGCATGCTGGGATAGGCTCCTGCACCCCCGCGACCCTGCCCAGGATCAGCGGGTATAGATAATGGATGTATGGATATCAAGTCTGGGACCCCCTACTGTACCTTCAAGGGACCTTTAGACGTCGAGAGATTCAGAAGACCCCCGCAGGTAGAACACGGCCCTTGGCCTTGAACAGGACCGCTGCTCCCCAGTCAGCGTGAGGACACTGTTGACGTTAAACCAGAGCTTGGGGTTGTTTTGCAGGTAAACACTGCCTCTGTTTTTTATTGCATAAACACAGCTAATCCACAACTCACCCCCTAGTGTAAATTGTTTTTTTTTTTGTATTTACTTTTTTTAAAATTGTGTTTTTATATAAACTGTCAGGAACAATAGCTTGGGGCAATTCACACAAAACCTTAACCACTCAAGTGAACCATCAACAGAGTTGGTTCTCCTCTCCGGGTTCATTTGATTTAACTATTTATTTGACAGACAGCGCACAGCGGGTCAGCTGTCCCAGAGTTAGCCGTCAAGCTGCATGTTACCTATTCACCCTCGACAGGTAACACTAAGGAAAACACAACACGTGCAGACAGTAGCACAGTGATTAACACAATGGGCATCTTGAGCAGACATAACCATTGCACAATATGTTCAACGCTCATCCATTCAAATCCCCGATACTGGTAAACAAAACTACACAAATAAATAAAAAGAAGGAGCTAAGGAGCTACTGTGAGATTAGGACCTCAAGGCGCCTTTAGGTGGATTCGTCAGGCCTGCTCATCCTTCTCCATCTGTACTGTGGTCTTGAGCAAGCCAGCAGCAGATGTTAGTTTGAATGCCGCTGGTTAATAACATGGAGTCACTGTAACAGGACACTCTAACAGGCGTTAGCTTTCACTGTTCTCGGCATCCTAGGCCAGGGGGTTTGGGGGGTTTGGGGGGGGTGGGGGGGGTATGGCAGGAATGTGGCCGTATCACGTGTTGAGCACCCTGCCTGTCCTCCCATCCCTAAAGTTTCCACGCAGTGGTCGAGCAGAAGAAGGCTGCTTTAATGTTTTTACAGCTCGGCAGAAGTGCTGGTTGCTAGGTTCCACGGCCCTTCTTTACTTGGGGGGGGGGGGGGGGGGGGGGGATGGGAGGGGGGGAATGGGAGGGGGGGAACTGTAATGAGCCTTTTGCCCTGTGGTAACCGTCTGTCCCACATAAACATCCCTGATGGCAGCAGGTCAAACGCAGGTCAATGATTGACAGGACGGCAATGTCTTTACACCGATGGGAATACGGAAGTCGAATTAGGCACGGCTTGTTTTAATTTCCTTCTCGCCCCCCCCCCAATAATAATAAAAGCCGTCACGCGTGCTTTATGATCGGACCGCACCGAGCGGTGATAAAGTCGGCTTCCCACCTGTGACAGGCTGTGGACGCGGCGACCCTGCGCTTCCCACGCTTCGCGCTTTTATCAGCACTCTTGGGAACCGCCGTAACTTTCCCACGCTGCGGCTGTTTTGGTTCGGTCTTTCTCTTTTTTTTTCCCCGAGCGATTTTCTCACCGTCCTGTCATGGGAATGCACTTGCTAGTAATGACCTTGCGGTTTCTGTACGTGACGCGATTTTCGAAATGGCAGATACGGGTTTCTGGAAAGGCCCCGCTGAAAAATGTGTTTAGTGTTTTACAATGTTTTTGTTTTTGTTATTTCTGTAAATGGGAAGCAAAGACAAAGACGAGCGGAAGGGTAATGCGTTCAGTTGTGCCCGTGGAAAGTCGTAAAGTTTCAGGGCGTAATAACTCACCGAAGGTGAAGTCCAGGCAAATATGACATTTCTACACCACCTCATGTGTCCTACATTTATGAAAAAGCATTACACATCAACAAATGGTAAAATATGCTTACTGGCACTACAAAAAAACCCATTCCCCAAGAAGGTTTTTTTTTTTTTTTAAAGAAGAAAAATCAGGGACAGTATTTATTTCTCCTTTTCTCCTTTTTACTCTTTTATCCTTTATCCTCTTTTCTCTCTTTCCTTTGTACTTTGATCTATTTTTATTGTACATCCACATCTACTTTAAAAATCAATCTATTTCTATTGTAAAAACATCCACATCTACTTTAAAAATCCATCTATTTCTGCAGTTAGAAAATGGATTTCTATTGCAAAAAAAAAAAAAACCTGTATATTTCTATTGTGAGATATACATACTGAAATCAAAGGAGGGTGTGTGAAAACAGGGGAGTGGTGAATATCTTGGGCAAACTGACGTCCACGTGCTTCACATGTTTATTATTGCTGGCTCACCCGGCCCTCGGCCTCTCATTGGCTGCACCTGTTCCTGTTTGGCAACACCGAGTGAAAATGGTAGAGCTTGATGGTAAAAAATAATAATAACAATTACAACCAAAACAGGAAAAAAGGGGGGTAGTGTTTAAACTAAAAGATAACAAGGGTGAGTCAGGGTTCGCAATCCCAGCGAAGGGTGCTATAAACGCCCCCCTCTGCTCCTCACGGCGGAAGCAGCTAACAGAGCGGGATAAAGCCAGGCGATAACCTGCAACAACAGCAGCCGCTGTGCTGGCCCGGCCCGAATGACGCCATCTTGATTAGCTCATCTAACGGCAGCCAGGATGTGGCTGGATCAGAATCGCGTGACCTTTTGTGTTTTTATTTCTGAAAACAGAAGGATGGGGTTTTATGCCTCCTGTCTCAGGTTCAGTTGAACATCTGTTTGCTGAACCATGATGGCAACCTGCACTTTGTTGAAAGCATTGAAAAGACTGGCCAGTGTCTTCAGATAAAGCACTTTCCCTGTCAGAGATGCTTTGTTCTTCATGATTCAAGTATAAGCCAATATACATGGACCTCCGCCTTAACACATTTCCCTACACCTGGTGTGTTACACATTTTTTTCCCCTATATCTGATTGGTTGCTTACGTTCCTAACTCACAATGAATCCCCAGGTTGTTACTGTAAATGACAACTGAGTTCACCAGTCAGGCGAAGCGAAGGTAAACAAATAGATACTTTGAATCAATTAATCCCATCATCCTCAGTTCAGAAATGTGGTTAAATGTTTCATGTCACATTAGATGCCCACATTTAGAAATTATAAAGTCATAAAAAAAATAAAATGACATCAAAGCCACCACTTTCCATGATTCCATGGTTAAGCTAGCCATTTTGGGTCAGGATGACCTTTGACCTGTTATGACCAGCTATGACCTTTGACCTGTTGACCATTCATGACAACTGCTTTGTTCAAGAGCCACTTTGGAGTACATCCCCACACTGACCTCACTGCTCCTTCCAAACAAAAACAGTCCTTCAGACCCAGGAGTCTTCTTCTCTTATTAATAACTCAAGATAGATGAAAAATGCAAATATATTAATAACAAGCAAACATTGACTGCCTGACATGAAGAGGCAGCTCACCACAGACCAACTGACTAATCAACCCCACCTCTGGCAACAGGAATGTCTGCATCACCAGACTCTGATTTAGCAACCACACAGACATTACCACATCGCTGCCCTGGTGGAAATTCCAGTTTGGGTTCCTGTCTGGTTTTTACACTGCTCACGCTAGTTTTACCAAGTCCAGCTGGTCTGAGGCTGGTTTGGAGATGGTCAAGCTGGCAACCAGATGGTTGAGATAGTATGTGCATGCATGTGTATACGCGTGCATGCGTTGAACAAGCCTGTGTGTGTGTTTATATGTGTTCGTTCTGCGTCAGTGGTCACCAACCCCTTGCTTACTAGCAATCAGTCATTGGCTGTCTTTCTGTGTAATTGCTAAACAATACAGAAAATGAGCAGCAAATCATATATTTACCAAATTGTTCTCAATTATTTTCCACCGCAAGCAGTCTGACCTGTTGACCAACTCAGACACAGAGAGACACTACATTCTGTAAGATTCTGGAGTTGATGAGATCCACTCAAGCCTCAAACACTGTAAAAAAGGACAATGGGCGTGATGAGTATAGGCAATGACTTGTTGCCACTGATGTGCATTGCACTTACGTAATTACAGAATAGCAACTGGGAGTGAGTAATCAAGAGCTATTCAAACCAAGGAGGCTTGATTAACAATAGACTAGCTAGACCATCAGACCCCGTAATGATTGGCAGGCTGATTGATTTAGGGAAGCCAGACACTTGACAGACAATAATGACAGACACATTATTTTTGACAACACTTGTCTGTTTCTCTGCATCAGAAGACCGAGCAGGGCTATTGAAAACCGTTTTTCTATTATATCTTGGTTCAGATTAACTCAGAGTGATTTCAGAGTGATTCTGCATTTCTGACAACTGCAGTTCCCGTCAGTAGAATCATCTCCTTGCCTTTTAAAAAAAAAGAAATACTTCTCTGTGTTGACAAAGGCCATAATGTCATCTGCTTGCTTGAGCCCAGGTACCCCACGAGGAATGTGATTAGTATTTTCTGAACGGAATGTTCTAATCCTGATGTAACAATGGAGTTCTAGAACACTGAAAAAAACACAAACATTCCAGAAAGCCTACTCTTCAGAGGGTTAACGCTCTGGCGCACCGAGGCCTGCGCCGCAGACAGCAGAGCTGACGGCAGGCGGGCCGTCGCCGGGGTTCGCTCTCGAGACGGTTTGCGCGCGGCGGAGGCGTCGGGAGTCGGGGCTTTTGAAATCCGAGCCCTCCCGAGCTCATAACGCCGCGGGACTCCCCGGCTGAGGCCCTGCCGCCCCCCCCCCCCCCCCTCCCCACCCCCCCGCACCCCTCACTGGTCTCACCGCTCACCCAGAACAGGGAGAGCGAGGCCAGAGGGGCTAGGGGCTGCGCGACCAGGAGGGCCTAATGGTTTTCGCAGACCAAACAGGGCAACGGCGGCGTGCGTCCGGATGGACAAGCCCGGGCCTGTAGCCTTGTAGCCAGACAACACTATCACTCAACGCTATCACAACTCCCCCCCCAGCAAGCCTCCAGGTTATAAAAACATGCCCCCACTCAACCCCTCGACACCTTGGCCATTCAGGCCCCAGGCCACGGCACGCAGGTCTATTGTTGTTGCCGCGGAACCAGCCAATCAACAAGTAGGGGAAAGGAACGGGAGGTGGCGTTTTGTTTTTGACCTGGAGGCTTGCTGGGACCTGCTGGTTGACACGCTTATGGTGGCCAAAGTCCTCCTGCAACTACAGATTAGCTACAGACATGCCGTACATAGGGGAGCTACACATCAAGAAACAGGCCTCCACCATACAATATGGATGTAAACAAAATGGTGGAAGTGAGATGGTGGAAGAGTGGTTGGTTTTGCATGGGTGACACGTCTCTTCTCTGGCTCATGACAAGCTGAGGGTGCTGAACCTTCACATCCAACCAGAGAAAGAAACAAAGCGGCTGGTTTTCACTGTTTCAGTGCTGAGACCAGCACAGATTCTATAGACAAACCAGATACTCTGCTCCAACTTTCCTTCAACTCTTTCTGCTTCCAGCACTGCGGGGGGTTCTGATGGAGCGCTAGCCTCTCACCCGTCACCAACCGTTCCGCTGCCACGACATGCTCTCGGCCCCGACCCCGTCATGTACGAGCGACACCTAAAATCGTGATGTTTGGTCGTCTGCGACAGAGTCGCTGAAGTTTCTACACTAAGAACACTGAGTTGAGTATGCTGTCAGCCTTAAAGGATCTGTGTCACAGGTGTGAATGCTTCAGATCAGGAACATGCATCCCCGGTTGCCGCGGTGACGAATATCCTTCCGCTTTTATTAGTTCACCTGAAACCCTTAATTATGTAACCGGATCGCTAATTAGGCAAACGCACACTGAGGGCTGTCGAGAATGGGAGACCTAAAATAACCTGCAAAGTTGAGTTCTGTTACACGAAACTACCGCTCTGTGAGCATACAGTTTCAACAGTCATTGTGTACTCTGGTCGCCTGATGTCATTATGGCTCAGGTCTGCAGTAAAACCATAGGCCCAGTCATAATTCAGATCTAAGGCACCGTGTGAGGTGAGCTACCTGTAATCAACTGCTTTAACTCATCTGTTATGTGTTGAGTAACAAAGAAAACCAGCCCACCATGGGGCTCCCAGGTCCAGGGATTGGTTATTCAATTGATTTATTCAATTGATATACATTACAGGCATTTATCCAGAGCGACTTACACAACTTTTATTTTACGTTTACATTGCATCCATTTGTACAGCCGGATATATACTGAAACAATGCAGGTT
Organism: Anguilla anguilla; assembly: GCF_013347855.1. NCBI lineage: Eukaryota > Metazoa > Chordata > Actinopteri > Anguilliformes > Anguillidae > Anguilla > Anguilla anguilla. The sequence continues at coordinate 46,349,912 of NC_049208.1, forward strand.
AAGTGCCTTGCTCAATGATACAACGGCAGGGTCCTAGCCGTTCGGGACCCTAGTGCGGGGATCAAACTTGTGACCTTCAGGTTACAAGACCAGTTCTTTATCCATTATACCACACTTTCGCCCCAATTTGACTTGATGAAGATGGTGTTGCGGCCAGATAAATAACTTGAGCATCGCATTAAGCAAACAAACATTCATTTACATCCTTACTCTGGTTTTGCACTGGTCATAATCCTTGCATCTTTTGCAGTCATTCTATTAATACAGTCAATGACCTATGACCTATGACGTTGATGACTCCACGATTTCCAAGGATAGGTGCAATAATCAAGATGAAAACATCACCAAAGTATGCGTCTAAGATGGCCTCATGAGTGGCACTATGAAATTATGTGTAAAATATGAAAGAGACTAGTGCTCATTGGTATGTGAATGAAGGAAGGATGGTTTGATCCAACCACAGCATTGACGTCCAGCTACTCAAAAAGAACAATGATTATTTTGGACACAGTTTGCACTGCAAAAGTAAAAACATAAGTCAATCTTACTTAACAATATTTTATTCTTATATTTAGACTTAAAAACTTAATCCTATTACTTTATTGCTAAACAAGACAAAGATATTGCCATCGAGGTGGCAACAGTTTGAGTCATTTAAAGATTTGCCAGTGGGGTAAGACAATTTAATTTGTCAAGCAAACAGTTACTTAAAACAAGCTGTGGCAAACAAGCCTGCCACAGGGCACCGAAGTGGCTTTCCAAGGGGCCCTCCAGCACAGAGACACAGGGAGATGATGTTCAAACAGTCCACGTTCATTTACGAGGGTGGCAAGATGTTACAGCCAAAGAGCAGATGTTAACACTGTCATGACCGAGAGGCTCTCCTTTGTGTGGGTGGGGATGGCAGATTTAACCTGTGCGCACTGATTGCCTCACTACGCACAGGTACAGCCACCCCTGTTCCCGGGTCCAATTAGCCTGGCCAATTATCTAATTCCTAACCAGTTATCTAATTAGCCCGGTCTAATTATCTTGACCCAGGGCAGTTGTGGCTGCTTAAACCAGCCATCCCCACACCACACAAGCTAATATTTTCGACTTCAGAAAAAATTACAAGACTAAAATACTTGTTTGCACATACTTTTTTTGTAGCATGGCAAAATCATTCCGTTGTTTGGTGAACTCGTCCATCTGTTTTAGACGAGAAGATAACAAAACTAAAGCAAAAGCATTTTGACGGTAAGTGAAAGCCCAGGACAAATGCCAGTTCTATCCAGACCAACATATTCAAATGTGTGTCAAACTGAAAGTGGCAGTGTACTTATGCAAAACAAAAGACTCGAAGTCTGTAATTTACCAGAATAGGATGATGCTTATGGGTAATTCACATGACACAACTTAATATTTCTGGGAGCAAGAAAACACCTTTTAAAGCCAGGAAACAAATCCGCAAAGCCTTTGGGAAAAAAAGCCACAGAAAGCGAATTTGATGTCCAGAAAGTCTCGGTTCATAAAAAACAGAAACTTGCGCCCCGCTTGTTTTCGTGGATTTTTCTGGCACGGAGACTCGCCATCATGACGCGGTGGAGGAAATCCGGAACAGACCGCTCAAGAATGCGCTTATTTCCTGGAACGATATTCTTAGCCGTGATCCCAAGTGGTTCCTTCCAACTTCTGCCCGGGACATTTTGAATCAACATCAACAGGAGAACAATGGAGCCGTCCACTAGAGCCCGAGGGGAAGGGAGTTTCTGGGAAACCAGCTGTTGTTCCCAGGCCTGCTGATTTTCCACAAATTAACCCCTGCGTGTTTTTCGGGGTGTTTTTTTTTTTTTGTTTTGTTTTAAATTCTGTAAATGGACTGCATTTATATAGCGCTTTTATCCAAAGCACTTTACAATTGATGCCTCTCATTTGCCAGAGCAGTTAGGGGTTAGGTGTCTTGCTCAAGGACACTTCGACACGCCCAGGGCGGGGTTTGAACCGGCAACCCTCCGACTGCCAGACAATCGGTCTTACCTCCTGAGCTATGTCGCCCCTTGGACTAGGACTCCGTTGCCTTTTTAGTAGCCAGTACCAATTTTTACATCAGCATTAGAATATTCGGTCAAGACCATTCTAATCCCGTACCTGTGAATGTGCACCGTAAGGGGTAAGGGTTAAAGGCAGCATAACACTGCACGGAGCGGGGGGCACCATCACTCAAAAAAAGCCCCGCCTGGAATGCAAAAGAAAAAACACCGGGGCTGTGAACCTTCCCTGGAAATCCGAAAAACAAAAGCCGCCGAATTTGTGTTCCATGCCACCAGGCCAGTGCGTTTGCCCGTTCAGATTGGGCAGAGCAGGATCAGGCACCACTCAGATAAGAGGTTCAGTGGGTTACTATGCTGATTGTATATTAAGTTTATTTTTTCCATGATAACAGCATTAATATGAAGAAATAATTACTGCCCTCTTTTCTGTATCTAAAGTTATGGACATATTCTAAGACAGAGGCTCTCAAACCTGGAGATCTACTGGCTTGTAGGGTTTCACTCCAACCCTAACAAAGCACACCTCATTCAGCAGGTAGAGCAGGGCTGCCCTACCCTGTTCCTGGAGATATACTGTCCTATAGGTTCTCACTCCAACCCGAACAAAGCACACCTCATTCAGCAGGTAGAGCAGGGCTGCCCTACCCTGTTCCTGGAGATATACTGTCCTATAGGTTTTCACGCCAACCCTAACAAAGCACACCTCATTCAGCAGGTAGAGCAGGGCTGCCCTACCCTATTCCTGGAGATATACTGTCCAATAGGTTCTCACTCCAAACCAAACAAAACACACCTCATTCAGCAGGTAGAGATCCATAAAAAGGCTTTAATTTTAAGCTGTGTAAGCTGGTGTCTTTGCCCGCCTGTATTTCTCTGGCCTTTCCACAAATAAGGGCGTGCAGAGGTTGGCAAATTGCGCTTTTATTTTGCAAAGTGAATGATCTGAGTCTTCTAACCCCGGGTCAAAGTTTCAAAACATCTCACACCCTCACATCACCCTTATGGGCTCTGCTGGCCCCACCACAGAAACCAAAATAAATAAATAAATAAATAAATCAGTCTCCATGGCGGCTTAGCACAACAGCTGTCCGCTATTATTTCAGATTTCTTCCGTTGGCGAGTTCCTTGGCAACTCCTCGACCCTGGAAATGTGCCGCCAGGACAGTGGAGAAGGATCACAATGACGCTGGTGTTCCATTGTACACAGACCCGCGTCATCGCATTCTTACATTTTATTTATTTATTTTTGCAGGTTTAGGATTCAATTTTCTTAGAAGAACGAGAGAGAGAGAGAGAGAGATAGCGAGAGACACACACAGAGAGACAGAGAGACAGAGAAAGATAGAGAGCGAGATGCAGAGAGAGATAGAGACAAAGAGAGACAGAGAGACAGCGATCAATGACTGAGACAAGAATGTGCATGATTATGTCTCACCTGACCTGCCAGAGAGGTGAATAACACCTCACGCTGTAAATGGCTCTAAAGTTAAAATAATTCAAAAAGGCTGATGGAACGAGGGTCCATCGTCGTTCAGACTCCGACATTTACCTCACATAAAGAGCTGTGAAATCAGTTTTGGCGTTCCTCGAGGTTGGCCAGCGGCCCTGCTCGCCTTAATGCAGTCTGAAGCGCGCCTATTTGGACGGGTCCCCTGCTCGAGACTGAATTATGGACGAGGGGAAGCGGGGATCGATTTCACGGTTGCGCCAGGTTTCAGAGAATCTGCCCCCCCCCCTGGCCTCTGGCCTGTTTCCATGGCAGGTTAGGAAGGCTATTTTTAGGGCACGGGCAAAAGAAGATACGGTACAGGAGACCTGATCCTGTTCGAAGAAAAAAAAAAAACAGCTAAACTGCGAGAACTAGCGTCAAGTAGAACGTTGCACTGAATAGCAGGTTAACAGTGCGGTCCTACCAAGCACCGTGTCAGTTAACCCTTTGAAAAGGTAGGAATGTGTCACAAACCAGTGTGACGCCCCTGGCTGGGGAAAACCGCTGTCTGTCGCACGGAGAGAGAGAGAGAGAGAGAGAGAGAGCACCCACACAAACATGAAATAAAATAAACGCCCTTCTTCACCCTTCCCCCTCACGGGTTCCGACCAAAAACAATGAACTAAAACGACAAGCTAAAATAACGCAGACAAAAGAAAGTAAAACGGCGCGACCCCTTCCCCGCGCGCCGCCCGTAGCTGACCCAGCCCAGGTCCAGCATCCCAGCTGAGGATGATTTTTCTCTTTTTTTTTTTTAGCGCTCTAAAAAAAAAAAAATGAAACGAAAATCATAACTGCGCTCTCGGTGTTAGCTCCCAGTCTCGGCCCCGAACTGTGGAGAGCAGCGCACCTATAAGCACCTGGGCTGATTAGCTAACGCAGCCCAGGTGCGTGTGCTCTCTCCACCAGCCGGCGCAGCCGAGACCAGCCCGCCTCTCCAGCAGACCGACTGCTACAAAATGTTTTTTGAAAAGTTTAAGTCAGTGTTCTATGACTCCACTGCTTTCAGTTACCAGTAGTGATTGTGGCATCAGCATTAGAATGTCCAGTTAAGAACATTCTAATCCCATATTTCTGATCGCACACTAAAAATGGTTAAACATGCTGGAATGACAATGCAGCCTGAGGGAATGGGGGGGGGGGGGGGGGCGGGTTAGGATACAGAAAATGGACTCTAGACTACATGCAGTTAACTTTGCAATGTCACATGCATGTTTCTTTATTTTGTTTTATTGTCCTGTAAAGATAAGAACCCTCGATAATAAATGCAATGATTCATAAGCGTTTAATCTATCATTGTATGAATGGGCTGAGTCAAAAATAGGTCTCAGTTTGGGAGCAAATAAGAGGTGTGGGCGAATCCATGTGCCGAGCTCCATAAATAGATAAAAAGAATACAGGTTGAGGCTGAGGTGGAACAAATATGAAACTACCACAATAAATACTGTATGTTAATATGTAATTATATCAGTGCAAAAAAAAAAGTAGCATTTCTGTTTTGCTTTGCATTTTCAGTAAAAGACCCCATAACACTGTCAGTGTCTGTTTATAGGGCCCTGCTAGCTGGTGCACTTATGTGTGCAGCTGTTGCCAGGGCTGGTTCTAGCCATACGCAACATAGCGGTTGCCAGGGCTGGTTCTAGCCATACGCAACATAGCGGTTGCCAGGGCTGGTTCTAGCCATACGCAACATAGCGGTTGCCAGGGCTGGTTCTAGCCATACGCAACATAGCGGTTGCCAGGGCTGGTTCTAGCCATACGCAACATAGTGGTTGCCAGGGCTGGTTCTAGCCATACGCAACATAGCGGTTGCCTTGGGTGCCAGGGGGACGCCAAACAGGTCCAAAATCATTATCTCCCACACCCCATACCTCCCACCCCACTCCGAAATCTCGCCCAGGGCGGCAGACAGGCTAGGGTCAGTTCCTGGGTGTGTCTCCCAGCCTCGCCTGAACTCCTGCTGTGAAGCGGACATGGCTTCTTCCGCACCGCACAGCGAGGAACCTTCCGGACACGCGTGCTTTTTCACGCAAACATTTGAAACCGGGCGGGTCCGCCTTGGGTGTGACGAATAGGCGACGTGCGCTGTTCTTTTTCTGACTCGATGTCCCTCCTGCTTAAGACACAAAGGTTTTACCCGCTTTTAGCATTAAGAGGCTACGAGAGGCAGCGAAGGTCGTGGGGTCAAAATCGGGTTGGTCGCCGGGCAACCACACTGGTTACAATACTGTAGACATTACATTTCAGGCATTTAGCAGGCACTCTTATCCAGAGCGACTTACACAAAATTTCCATTGCATCCATTTATACAGCTGGATATATGCTGAAGCAATGCAGTTTAAGTACCTTGCTCAAGGGTACAACGGCAGGGTCGTACTCGGGAATCGAACCTGCAACCTCTAGGTTGCAAGACCAGTTCCTCACCCATTATACTCTACTATACTGGCCACACCCACTAAAACCGGTGGCGATCCAGGCTGGCAGTGTTCTAATAGACCCGCACACATACAGTTATGTGCGTTGTATACTGTAAACGCCTAGTGCCATGTCACCATTGGTACAACAATGTTTCTGTTCAAACATTAGCCAGTGTGTGTGTAAGGAGCATCAATGTTGAGATAACAGTAAAGTATGAGTGATTAGGAGACGTAGTGATGACAGCCTCATGTCCTCCTGCTCTCATTCGATCACAGTCCTAACGCAATTACATAAACACCTTTTTTTATTCACTCTCTATTGACGAATCCACACTGAAAAGCCCAGCCCTTATTTATACATATTTGAAATATTATTTATTTATATGTTATGTAATAACACCCTTCTGCGGATATTTGGTGATTTGGTGGTTTGGGGCAATAATTTAAGTCTCAATCCCATAATGCACTTCACTGTGTGTATTTAGGGGTAACTGTCACTCTCTAGCCACTCCCTAATCACCCCTGCCCCCACCACCCCCCTCCCAAAAAAAATTTCTTCCCAACCAAGAGTATTTTCTCACCACAGTTCAGTGTTTTTTTTCCTTCTTTCTACTGGGGAGTTCTCATTTGCTGGTTTTTTGGGGGGATTCTTCGACAGCGTATCTGTAAAACGTGATAAATAAATACATTGAACTGAACCGACTTGAAATTGAAATTGAAAGTTGAGGGTTTTGGATGCTTGCGTCATTCTAATGAGTGGGAAATCCAGTCCCCATTCTCTTCCAATTCAGAGGAAGAAATTCAACCGTTGAAAGTCAGAAGTACAAGTAACACACGAAAGTTCTCCCACCCCAAGTTTTTTTTTTTTTTTTCTCGATTGCAGCTTATCGTCCACTGCTCACCAGCACCGCCCTCTGAGCAGGATCTAATCATCCATCAAAACAGTATGGGGACACAGACCGACAGAATAAGTACCCGGGCTCAACGACCGTGTGATATGAGCAGCGGTTTATTTGAGATATATGACAGTTATTTAAAAAGCAGTTCAGAGATAACTTTAGGTTATAACTCTGGGGGTGTTTAGCTATGTATGTTAAGGGTCACCATTTCTGTTGTTGTTGTTGTTGCTGCTGTTGTTGTAATAGCAGCAGCACTCATGTTACATTAGCAGAAATGGAAGGTGAAGTCACTAAGTACAAGGTCATGTATAAAATAACCAAAACAAACATACAGCATATAAAGTGCAGATAATACAGTAATGTTAATAATATCTCATGCTGGTTGCTGATGCTTTTAGCTAAAAGCCAGCAGCACTAAAAAAAATAAATAAAGAAAGATCTTTGCACATGACTGCTAGGCTGAGATCACAGCTGGAAAACTTTCATTCGACTGCAAACACAAACTTTCCACATTCACAGACAGCCAGCCCTGCAGTGCATTATAACTCTCCCCAGACTCTCCAGGAGTCATGGAACACGTGGATGCATTCCCTGTCGTCGCGGTGACCGTTTAAAGCCCACAAGTTTGCTCTGGTTTCAATCCACAGACCAGCCCCCGGAGGGCCAGTTTAGAAGTTAGAGCCAAATCTTTCAATTTTCAACCTGTCAGCCCCTCCCCCCGGCAACTTTTCGGTCAGCTGACTTATGGGAAACGTTGTTTTCGTTGCTTTTTAAAGCAACGTGGGACGGCTGTTGCTAGGCCAGGCAGACAAGGACTGGCCAATCAGCAACCACTTCCTCCAAAAGTTCCGCCCAACCTCCCTGTAAGACTTTTCTAGAGAGAGTTTGCTTAATAAGTGGTACAGTTTTCTTTTTCAAATAAGAAAAGTTGATTTTGTACCATTCGTGTTTCTGAAAGGACAGGAAACATGTTTTGAAAAGTTTTGGTGAAAGTGCATGACCTGCAGCAGTATGTTAAGAAAAAAGTATGAGTAACTAGCAAGTTACCAGTAGGTACTTCTGCAAAGTATGCACCAGAGTTTTGTAAATTGTTTTGCAGCAAGGCTAAATCTTTTTTGAACTGGAAGTAAATAAAATAATTTTAAAAAGAACAGGACCTAAAATGCACTTGTCATGCAACAGCTAGTCAGACGCATTCTTGCTTTTTCTTTTTCTTTGAAACTGCAACTGGCCACCGCTTGCATAATGTGCACGCAGTCAAACTGAAGGGAGAACTTCATGCAGTGTGGCTTTCTCTAATATGAGCTCGATGGCAGGGCTTGCAGGATGGCTGTTGGGGGGGGGGGGGGTGGGGGGGGTGGGGGGCTTGTTCTTATGCCAAAGTCTTTTTTTTCATCCTTTACCCAAGCGCATACCTGTGGCAGAACATTCTTCCAACAAATTATCTTCCTCCTCCTCCTCCTCCCACTCCACCACCGCATACCGCCCGTCTCGCTGAAACAGACGTTGGCGGCGGCCTCCGCTAAGCTATGCGAGGCACGCGGGTGAAGCCGTTCCCAGGTCTGCTGGTTTCCTCCTCTGGAGGTACCTGTGGTTTTTAAAAAAATGATCATTTTTAACAGGACTCTTCTTCTCTTGTTTTTTTCCCCTCAGGGGACAGAAATAAAACCAGGGAAGAAGAGCACCCACTGGTTCCTGACGACATCATCTCATCTCTTCCTCCTTCACCGCTTCCCTATTTTCAGCATTTCCTGGATGCACAAAGGGGGGGTGGTGGTGGTGGTGGTGGGGGTGGGGAGGGGGGGTTGTGTTATATAACCTGACCCACATAAACAATTACAGACTGCGCTGCAGTCGCAGGGCTGGTTCTAGCTCGCGCACGCGGGGGGGGGTTACACATCCAGCATGTCTGGTTCCCCATTCAATTCCAGTGGGGCGAAAGTGCACGTTTGCAGTCGCACAAAGGCTGCAGTTTGCATGTTCTCCACCTTTACAGGCAGAGGAAGGCTGCATCTCCGCACACACTCAGGAACCCAACGGCTGCATCTCCGCACACACTCAGGAACCCAACGGCTGCATCTCCGCACACACTCAGGAACCCAACGGCTGCATCTCCGCACACACTCAGGAACCCAACGGCTGCATCTCCGCACACACTCAGGAACCCAACGGCTGCATCTCCGCACACACTCAGGAACCCAACGATGCAGCTTCGCGCTTGTCGGTCTCGCCGACTAACCGGCTAACCACTTCCCTTCTCAATTTTTCACTTAACAAGTGAATTAACAAATTCTATTATTTATTTTTCTCCCTTGCTGGTTGTTTTAATGGAAATGCAGCAGATTTGCAAACCTTTGCCGCGCAAGTGCTGTCTTGTATTTTTAAAGATGGCGGCGTTGTTTTTGGAGGATTGTGCAGAACGAGGGCACCAGTATTTACGTCGGAGGCCCCAAAATATGAACGCCAGGCTGATGGCCTTTGATTGGCCCCTCCCATTGAGTCCCCATTGCCATGGACAACGTGTTTGTAGTCATGCATTGGAGATTTTACAACTTTCAAAAAGGCACACGAACCTTTCGGCCGACCACCAGTGACACGTTCCATGGGGGTGTGGCTCGGCCCGTCCCAGCGAGGCTGTCTGCGTCGCCATGGATACGCGTGTTTTGTTGTCACCATCGAGGAATTTCCCGTGAATTCTTTTTTAAAAAACGGGGTCAGATGCTTTTAAACCATATTTCTGCGAAAACCATATTTCTGCGTAAATCATATTTAGACGCGCATGCCACAGCAGCTGCAGCTCGCGGGCACGTTGCGGTTTGCCCCCCCCCCCCCCCCCCCCGCGCTGCGGCAGCAACCGCGCAGTATCAGGTCATGCATCTCCCGTTGCCAAAACAAACGCGCTGCCCCGGTGAAAAGAGGAAGAGGACGTCACAGTGACGTCACGCGCCCCAGAATGCAGGCAGGAATTCGTGCGCCCGGTCGGTCGGGTTTTTAAACGGAGAGACGCAAACCAGAGGCCCCGCTACCGACCGCCAATGACCGATAAGAGCCAGGTCGCAGCACGGCTTCGCCGTTCCACTAATAGCTGGGATATTTCAATGTGCCTGCTGTTCGACAGTCACACGGACGGCGCGGTTCTGCGTATTTAACTGTCTAGTCATGCTGGGAGCTGGCGCAGGGCCTACTCCACCCTGCAATAGGGTCAGCCACACTTGGCATGTCGTGGGCTATTTCTTCGTGAAGAGCGCTGCATGAATATCTATATAATATGTTCCGTTTTGTGCAATTATACTGTAGGTACTCTAAATAAAACAGATCAGTTGGATGACTGGTCAGTTGATTTATCTGTTTGAGTGAGGGATTGGTTGGTTGCTTCATCTGTTTGAGTGAGGGATTGGTTGGTTGCTTCATCTGTTTGAGTGAGGGATTGGTTGGTTGCTTCATTGATTGACCGGCTGGTTGTTTGCTGGTTGCTTGATTACGGCGGTTTGGAGGTATAAGGAAATTCTTCCCAGCGCAGCTGCAACCTTCGACAACACGCCTGGTTTGTCAGGCCATGATTATCTCGAGCCGTGCGTGACAAGGGCGGGAGGTCAGCTAAGATAGTCACATCTCCACCCTCGCGGATTTGGCAGCGTTCGAATTGCACTGGAAGACAAACGGACGTTCTCAGCGCTGAGTCCAAATTCAGGTCGGTGCGCATTTCGCTTCTCAGGAACCCGAGCTGCATTTATATCTCAGGCGTGCCTCGGTTACCCAGTCGCACGGCGAGACAAAGGGACGTCACTGGAACAAACGCGGCGGCGAGGTTGTGTAGCGAGGGAGAACAATCGACCGAGGTCCTCAGACGCCCGAATCGCCAGAGACCAGTTCCCCGGTGCCCGCCCCAGCGGCAAAGCCCAAAATACTCCAGAACCCGGGGCCAGAGGCGAGGACGGAGACACGCCCTCAGTCTGCGGGCTTTTCTGCGTATGCGCTGGCGACGTGCAGCAGAAGCGGGGAGCGCTTCGCTGCCTGGGAATAAAAGACATGAAAAAAAAAAAACATCTGTTGAACCAAAAAGAGAAATTTAGCAAAATGAGAAATTGCCCTCTGTAAACCTGAAAAGAACACTGTGTATAACATGTGGGAAATTGTGTGATGAACAAAAAATAATTAAAAAGGGAAAAGAATGGCGCACACTCTTTATGCTCCAAAATATAATTTATTTACCAAATATTTACCAACCTTTCAGCACGCTGTGGTTTGTCAGAAATAAAAAAACACCATAAGGACAGAAATAGATTGGAGGACACGGCCAGCATTGTCCTGAGAGACGGACATCTTTGCGTATCATTTTACATCTTTACGATTTAAGCCTTGCTATGCTTTTGTAAGGTATTAAAACACAACCTATTTGGAGACCTTATGGGGTTATTCTAGCTCTCCTCTGTCTTTTTTTTACCAGCAGGTCAGTTGAATATCAGCAGCCAATGAACCGATGCTGCTATCGTGATGTCACAGTTATCCAAGTGCAGGTCAGCTTGTGAGCCAATGAACAGCCAGCAGGGGTTAACGGATGCAAATAAACAAGTGACTATTGTTAAAAATTCTCTCTAGCACACCATTAAGCTGGCCAGCCAAGGAGCTGAAATCAAATACCCAAACCGTGAAGTCACCATGCTCCTAAAATGAACGGCTTCCCGAAGCGTGTGCAGTGTTTAATAATAAATAAGTTGCTGCGCGGTGTCGCCATCCGCCAAAAAAGGTTACAGATAACAGGGACCGGAGCAGGAGGAGGCTTGTCAAGGCCCATTGCTCCATGCATGTCCACAAACACGCTTGCACATGACACATCCCGGCAATAGCCACGCGTCACGTTCGCTGGTGTGCAAACAGCACAAGACGCTTTTGATTTGATTTCAGAGATCCCGCCCCCACGACACCCACCCCTCGACCCCCCCCCCAATAGCCATGCATCTCCCAGCCTGTCGGCACCGTGGCAAATGGCAGTTATTTTCCAATTACCCAATAACAGGGACAGAGAGAAAAATAGATCCGTGGCCGTGCTCATTTCAAAGGGTTAAATCCGGCCCCCTTTTCCCCCCAAAGGTGTCATTTACCAGCAATAGCCCTGCACTTGTGCCCAGTAGACCACGTGTAAATAGAGGTGAGCCCTGCTGCGGCACGGCTATTCCTCTCACGGGCTGACGCGGGCCTCAAAGTGTGGGGGGGGGGGTGGGGATGGGGGGGGGGGGGGGGGGGGGTTGACGTAAAACAGAAATAAACATTACGCCATCTGTCACACGGGCCGGGAGAAACGGGACGTGCTGTCCTCCCTCGGCTAGCTCGCGCGGCTAAATGGGAGCTTTTGTGCGCTTATCCCCGGCTGCCCCGCCCCCTTCCCGAAACAACCCCCCCCCTACCCCCACCCCCACCGCCACCCCCCTCCCTGCAGGCTACTGACAGCCTTGCTGGAATAGGCCCGCGTGATGGTCAGATTTTCGGCGGCGTGTAAACAGAGAGAATCGGAGGTGTTCCGATGCGTTTACCGCACGCGCCCCACCGTACGGGCCGCAGAGCCCGGACAGGGCGGGAGGGGCCAGGCGGTGAAGTCCAGGAAGTAACGAGAAACAGCCTCTACTGCGCGTGTTGAGGGCAAAAGCGCTTGCTGCCCATTGACTTCAATGTAGAAATCCGAGGTGATTTAACTACCAAAGAAAACCTCATCGGCCCTTTTTTTGTGGTCATAAATTTCATTATGTGCAGCAGCAGTTTCTGAAACAATGGTTGTTTTGGTCCAGATGTCTTGGGAAAATATTTATTTAATTGTGCATATTTTATTACATAATGCATATTTTTCAATCTGCTTTTCATATGAAATGGAACAGACATCAATCGAGTTTCAAAATACAATCGAGGACATTTTGTGTTGCCTTCAAAAGTCAGATATTCCCCATTCACTTTAATCAGAGCTCCAATGTTTTTCCCTCAACACGTGCAGTACAGTCTTACTTCCGCGACTTCACAAGCTTAGGTTAGCTGAAAGTGTGCCTGCCCTGCCTGTCTAGTTAAATGTGCATGTCTATGGTACGGGCGCACCGCTGTGCAGTGTGGGTAGGCTGCGGTCGAGTGCCCGGTCGGCCACGACAGCATTCACGTCAACCTTCTCATACGTCAGTCCGAGGGATCACACACTGTGAAACTCAGAGGAAATGCACCCTTCTTTAGACAGGAAGGACTCAAATGGAAAATATGGATAAAAACATAAAAATGCAAAATGAGGAGAACAGGCCATTCAGCCCATCTAGAACATAAGAACATGTTGAGTGTCTCCAAGTTAATTCTTCTTCGGGGAGGGGTGCAAGTGCAGCTCAACACAAGCAACACACAGAATCACAAGGTGAACACGTGCGTGAGGAACACCGTGTAGAAGAACACAGAGATAAAGCATCTCAGCCGTGTCCAGACACCGGACAGCCATAGGAATTCAGCTCTTGGCAGAGCGTGCAGCTTCTCCTGGACCGGAGCCACGAGCGGACACAGCAGCCGGTAGGATATCCTGTCCTGCCAAAGCTCTCTGGAGTGTCACAGGGCGATTTATATCGGGATCCCCGCGTCCACACCCCCCTTCCCCCGGTACAGGGTCCTCCAGCACATGCCAAACTGCGTCCATTGAGCCTAATAATTAATACAAGCGTGCAGTTTGGGGTTTGGCCGGAGAGAAAAACATCTCGGCTGCTTCAGGACCTGGTCTAGGCAGCATCCAGCACTGCACCTCTACAGTCTCCATTACGTGACCTGACAGGCCGTTCCATACCAGATCTATGGGCAATAAAACACTTCCTTTACCTACAAACTAGATAGTATCTAATACCGTATCAAGCCTAGTCTTAAAAATCCCGAGTTTCTGCCTCTACTACGTGACCTGGCAGGCTATTCCACACATCGATTATTCAACGGACACGCTACTCTCCCATAACACTCTTGAAACTCACCACTGGTGGAGAGGGGTCCCGCTATCTTCCATTCTCTGCAACATACATGACAGGCTTCCTCTTGGCCACCTATCTGCTCCTAACAGAACAAAGGACCCCCCCCACCACCACCACCACCCCCATGGGCTCTTTCCAATCACCTATATAACTTCCTTGTATCCTTTCTTCGTGTCCTTTCCTCGCTTCCTTAGCTCCACCCAACGGAGGATGCTAGGAAAGTATGCGAGGAAAGGAATTGAGGATGGAAGAATCGAGGAAACGTGTATTAGGCAACTGGAACGTCCTTCTTCAGTCAAGCTTCAGTCTGAAGCCATGTCAATTATGTCAAGAAGTGTGGTTAGGGTTAGCCCCCACTATCCATGATGTCAAATTTTAATTTTGAGATTACAAAAGAAGAGAAAGGGGCACTGAATCAAAATTGTATCTTCCTTTTTTTTCTTTGTAAATGATTGAATTGGATAGTTTTGTCAGTTTGAGTGGGGCATGGGTGTGAAATAATGCACAAATCTACAAATGTTTTCTAGCTGCAAAAGTGCAGAAGAAGCTTCCGCTGTTACAACACAACACAGAAAGAGGAGCGGGGACTTCGACGATACCGGTTGCTTCTTTTTTTTATGAGATGAAAAAGGACGAACTATGTCAACAGTGTAAAGCATGCAGTCAACTCACTGTATAGCAATGCATAATCTTTTGCAACAGCGAGAGATGATTGCTTAACCTCATACCAGAAGACATACCAAAAGACATACCATAGTCATTAAGCTGTAAGCAGACCAGTGTTTGAGAACCCGATAATATCCAACTGCATACTCAGTTCAAGGTTTTGCATTTATGGTGCAGGCAGAGCAATTCTCTTATTATTGTCGGCATGTTGGAGAAATAGCCGACTCGTTTTAATGTCGCAGAAAAAGTCGGTTTATCAAACTGAATCTCGTACTAAATATGAACTCGTTTATTGAACGTCAGCGAATATTTGAATCAAAATATTTATACTGATTGTGTGAAATTAAAAACGTTAAGGGCCTCGTCTACTATAGTTGGAATGCGTGCTCACAAACTTCCTGGTTAGCAACGTGAGCAAATGAATCAGCCAGGTTAGCAAAGGTATGGGTTGCTACTTTAACGGTAGCTGGCTAAGTCACATTTTTTCCATCTGAATTGATTTATCTCTCAAGTTGCGTGCGGGCCGAGTGTCTCAAAACATCTGATGTCGTTCCACCTTTCTCTTCGGTTTTCGCTTGCAGATGAATAGGACCCATGTTCAGTCTCCATCCTGGACGGAGTAGGCTAATTGGCAAACGCAAAATTCATGTTCACTGATAAAATCGTCGCACGTCACTACACTGATGTGAATGGTTACTCACGAAGGACGCTGGTGAAAGCTGAAAATAATTAAGCATAGTGTAATAAGTTAAATGTTAAACCTTCAATTTTTTTTTTTTTTTTTTTAATCCCATATTTAATTATCCCATATTTAGACACATGTAGGGGCACCACTAGTGATTTTGAGCCCCATGAAAGGATCTCATATTGGGCCCCACCACTATCATATTAAGTTATACAGGAGCCTGCCTTATATTTTGTAATTATTTCTATTATTTGTTTTGTGAAATAGGGCAGTGGTCTCCAACCCTGGTCCTGGAAAGCTACAGGGTCTGCTGGTTTTCATAGTGACTCTGCACTTCATGAATCAATTAGAGCAGTTGATTACACAACTCACCTGGTGTCTGGGTCTCAATTGGGTGCTGATTTTAAGGTGAGAACAAAAACCAGCAGAACCTGTAGCTCTCCAGGACCAGGGTTGGAGACCATTGAAATAGGGCACAGATATTACCAATGAGGTGAGACAGTTTGACTCATTTCAAGATGGCACTTAAGATGGCACTGGACACATATTGAGCCTGCCTGATGCTGCAGTAACAAGTCCAAGATGCAAAAGGTCCAGTGTGCTAAGGTAGCTGAGCGCTTGAAGGTGTGCTAGGCTATTTCGGGAGGCAGATTGAAAATGGCCCCCGCAAGCTCTGCCTGTCCATGCAGGCGCAGTCAGCGGCAGAGTTTACCCACCGCGTACTTGGCTTTCCCTGGAAAACCGAGCCGCATGACCGGGCCTAAGTCACCAAAGGCAAACAGGAAGAGGGCGGAAACGCAAACACGCGGCACCGCCTCGCGCCGTTCTGTTCCTCACCCGGATCCTGCTCGCGCCCGGTCATCAGGCCCACATCGAAAATATTTTCAACCGCTGCGTCTCGTGGCGCAATTCCGCCTCTCTGTTTGCCGATTGTCACATGCTTCGCGCAACAATAACAACAGGGGCGGAGGTGGGGCAGGAAGTCGAAAATAATTGCAAAGAATTTTGTGTTTAAATAGTCGTATTTTAAAGTGGATTTAATGGTAGAGACTGTGAAAATGCAGTGAAGTCCGCCTGTATGTGATCTCCTCACCTGTATGTGATCACTTCACCTGTATGTGATCTCCTCACCTGTATGTGATCAGCTCACCTGTATGTGATCAGCTCACCTGTATGTGATCTCCTCACCTGTATGTGATCTCCTCACCTGTATGTGATCAGCTCACCTGTATGTGATCTCCTCACCTGTATGTGATCACTTCACCTGTATGTGATCACTTCACCTGTATGTGATATCCTCACCTGTATGTGATCTCACTTGTATGTGATCTCCTCACCTGTATGTGATCTCCTCACTTGTATGTGATCAGCTCACCTGTATGTGATCTCCTCACCTGTATGTGATCTCACTTGTATGTGATCTCCTCACCTGTACGTGATCAGCTCACCTGTATGTGATCAGCTCACCTGTATGTGATCAGCTCACCTGTGTGGTCTCCTCACCTATATGTGATCACCTCACCTGTATGCGATCAGCTCACCTGTATGCGATCAGCTCACCTGTATGCGATCAGCTCACCTGTATGTGATCAGCTCACCTGTATGTGATCAGCTCACCTGTGTGATCTCCTCACCTATATGTGATCACCTCACCTGTATGTGATCAGCTCACCTGTATGCGATCAGCTCACCTGTATGTGATCTCACCTGTATGTGATCTCCTCACCTGTATGTGATCAGCTCACCTGTATGTGATCTCCTCACCTGTATGTGATCAGCTCACCTGTATGTGATCTCCTCACCTGTATGTGATCTCCTCACCTGTATGTGATCAGCTCACCTGTATGTGATCTCCTCACCTGTATGTGATCTCACCTGTATGTGATCAGTATGGATGCATTCAGCAGCTCCATTCCCGTTACCGCCCCTGGGAATCCCCCCGGTGCGTAACGTCACCCTTTCTGGACACTCATGGGGGTCCTTTCCATGTCAGGACCACAAACAAAACACGTTTCTATAGTAACACAGAATTTTTTTATTTTTTATGTAGCACTCGGAGAACCCGATTACCCTTCGGTTCAAAAACGCCGGATTGTGAAGATTCTCTGCAGCGTGCAATGGCCTACTTACGATAATGGGAGAGTAAGTGGGACATCCAATACCATGTGTCCCACTTCTCTCTCTCTCTCTCCCTCTATCCCTCTGCCTCTGTGTCTCCCTCCCTCTCTCTCTCTCTCTCTCCCTCCCTCTCTCTTTCTCTTTCTCTCC
This sequence comes from Anguilla anguilla, assembly GCF_013347855.1. Taxonomy (NCBI): domain Eukaryota; kingdom Metazoa; phylum Chordata; class Actinopteri; order Anguilliformes; family Anguillidae; genus Anguilla; species Anguilla anguilla. The sequence continues at coordinate 46,367,343 of NC_049208.1, forward strand.
CTCTCTCTCTCTGCCTCTCTGTCACCCTCCATCTCTCTCTCTCAGACCTCGGCTAAAAGATTTTAATAAACCCCACGCGACTACACACACCATTAACAGGCAGGAGGAACCTGAAAATGTCTCTGATTGTCTGACGCAAACAGAAAAAAAGAGAAGCCAATGGTTTGGTTCAGTGGGTCAGAGACTCTTCCCCATTCTCGTAAAAAAAAAGTTTTGTATTTTTTTAAACCTCACCATGCCTGAGGTCAGACCTGCTTCTGTCTACCAGCTTCGGTTCCGCTTTTCCTTCACTCCAGCTTCCTGTTCTGCAAATAAATAAATAAGGGTGAAACTCAGCTGCCGCTGATTGATAGTAGAATGCAAATCACCTGGGGGCAGAGGGAGGGTTTCAGAGACCCGGGGAAATACCCTAAACTTTCAGCCGCATCCATCTCTGAATTGAATTTAGGATATTTTATATACCAGGAGTGGGAATGGCTTGTCTTGGTCCGTCGGATTCAGTGTGAAAGTAGTGTGGGCCTTGGAAGAGATACAAAAGGTAAACAATGCAATCTGTCAGATAAAACAAAGAGCGATTGGAAATTTTCCACGTTGGTTATTTTGATACAGAAATACTATCCAGTAATTTTTAGGATGGAACAGAAAAACAGAGAAATGAATCTTCCAGGGACAGGAAAGTTCAATTTTATGATTTGTGAGAGATGCGCGTGGGGGGCTTGTCAAAATTAAACTTGGCTCGAGGGCCTCTGGAGTCTAAGTTCTGTAAAGGAACGCCAAAGTGTCACAATGACTCACACGAGTCATATCAGAGTTTAGCTGTCAATAATCCGCCCGGCTGTTACATGTTCCAGCACAGAGGCAGGGTTTGCAAGGTAGCACAGAGGCAGGGTTTCAGATGGGTTAGGGACCAGGTGAAAGGTAGCACAGAGGCAGGGTTTCAGATGGGTTAGGGACCGGGTGAAAGGTAACACAGAGGCAGGGTTTGAAAGGTAGCACAGAGGCAGGGTTTCAGATGGGTTAGGGACCGGGTGAAAGGTAACACAGAGGCAGGGTTTCAGATGGGTTAGGGACCGGGTGAAAGGTAACACAGAGGCAGGGTTTCAGATGGGTTAGGGACCGGGTGAAAGGTAACACAGAGGCAGGGTTTCAGATGGGTTAGGGACCAGGTGAAAGGTAACACAGAGGCAGGGTTTCAGATGGGTTAGGGACCAGGTGAAAGGTAACACAGAGGCAGGGTTTCAGATGGGTTAGGGACCGAGTGAAAGGTAACACAGAGGCAGGGTTTCAGATGGGTTAGGGACCGGGTGAAAGGTAACACAGAGGCAGGGTTTCAGATGGGTTAGGGACCGGGTGAAAGGTAACACAGAGGCAGGGTTTCAGATGGGTTAGGGACCAGGTGAAAGGTAACACAGAGGCAGGGTTTCAGATGGGTTAGGGACCGGGTGAAAGGTAACACAGAGGCAGGGTTTCAGATGGGTTAGGGACCGGGTGAAAGGTAACACAGAGGCAGGGTTTCAGATGGGTTAGGGACCGGGTGAAAGGTAACACAGAGGCAGGGTTTCAGATGGGTTAGGGACCGGGTGAAAGGTAACACAGAGGCAGGGTTTCAGATGGGTTAGGGACCGGGTGAAAGGTAACACAGAGGCAGGGTTTCAGATGGGTTAGGGACCAGGTGAAAGGTAACACAGGCCGCTGTTGTCACCATATACTCCATTAGTCACGAGTTTAAGACCTCTGGAGACAGACTGTCAAACAACTCCAGAGCTTACACACGCACTTCATTTCCCGCCTGTATCACACACACACACACACACACACACACCTCATTTCCCACATGTATCGCACACACACATTTACACACACTCATACACACACACACATTTCCCATGTGTATCACACACACTCACATGCACACACGCACACACATGCACTCACACACACACACACGCACGCACAAACACACACACACCTCATTAACCACGTATATCACACACACACACACATCTAATTTCTCACGTATATCACACACACTCAAACACACACCTCATTTTCCACATGTATCACACACACACACTCACACACACTCACACACACACACCTCATTTCCCACGTGTATCACACACATGCATGCGCACACACACACACACACACACATACAAAGGCAGACAACTCGTTTCCCATCCATGCACACACGGGTGTGTTTTTCTAGTGTTATGATATTTTTTTGCTGATTGAAAGGAAACGGACAGGTGCTGTGAGCCGCCCAGGCGTGGTTCACACGGCCCATTTCCCCCAACTGCTCCCCGACCAGCACCAGCACCATCCGTGGCCTTGTAGGCTTTATATAGGGCCTGAGGTGAGGATGGCCGCACACACACACTCTAATACACACACACACACACACACACACACACTGTCACATACACACACACACACTAACAAACACTCTCACATACACACTCTCTCTCACACACACACATACACACTAATACAGACACAAACAAATGCACACTGACACACACACACTAACACACACTCTCTCACACACACACACACACAAATGCACACTAACACACACACATACACACTAACACACACTCTCACACACACACACACACACACACTCTCGCACACACACTAATACACACTCACACACACACACAAATGCACACTAACACGCACACACACACACACACTAACACACACACACTAATACACACTCACGCACACACACTAACACACACTCTCACACACACATCTTCACGTTAACACATTTTTAGCGCACAGACCGGCTTTCATTCGTGTGAAATAAAAATTAAAATGCAGCGATCGGTTTCATTTTCATTTTCAGCAGCCACAGTCGCGTCACCACAAGCCCCATCACACCCTAAAAAAATGTCACAAATTTTCTTTTTTTATTACAAGGAAGCTTTGCTTCACAGGTAACTGCACTCTACCACACAACAAAATATGGTAGAAGTGCTGTGCGCTAGTGTGCAGTGACAGCCTTTAATGAACTCTGATAGAGTTCATTTTACTCTGACAGAGTACATGTTTAGCCCTTGTGTACTCACACAAACACACAAATACTGTCTGAGTTGAATCAGCACTGAGCCCATTAGTGTAGTAATAACATCCATCCATTATCTACACCTGCTTATCCTGGTCAGGGTCACAGGTGGTGTGACTCACCATTCACTCACACACTCGTACCTATGGGCAATTTAGAGTCTCAAATTAGCCTACCTGCATGTTTTTAGACTGTGGGAGAAAACAGAAGTGACTGGAGGAAACCCATGCGGACACAGAGAGAACATGCAAACTCTGCACAGAAAGACCCAGGCCGGATTCGTACCTGAGACCTTCTAGCTGTGAGGCAATGGGCATTAATATGGAGTTGGTCCGCTCTTTGTTGCTATAACAACCTCCACTCTCCTGGGAAGGCTTTATACTAGATGTTGGAGCAATGCTGCAGGGATTTGCTTCCATTCAGCCAGAAGAGCAGTAGTGAGGTCGGGTACAAATTGGGTGATTATTTTTACACAGTACCCATTTACACAGCTGGATATACATTGAAGGTTGAGCAAATCAGGTTGAGCGCTGCTGCTTTCTCAGGGGCATTACAGCAGTGTCTACCAGGGAATCAAACCGGCAACCTCTAGGTTACAAGCCCAGTTCCTTACCCATTGAACCCATTAAACTACACTGCTACCCAGCTGGAGGCCCTACACTAGTTTTAATGGGAGCCCATGGTCTGTTGTGAATTGTGCATTGTGATACATGTTAATGATAACGATGATACTGATGGCGATAACGAGAGTGAAATTCCCCATCCAAATTAATTTGATTTAATTTCGTTTGAAGCGAGGCAGACGTTGAGACATCATTCTGGGCCAGGTTACAGGAAAGCCGCAAAAACCTGTTTGCCCTGGAAGGATTTAGTCGGGACTTTCTACTGCATGGACGCAACCAAGGTGTGTTTGCGTTCATAGCCATCGACAGGTACTTTGTGCAAATTCAACAGCGCGAGGCACACCTGTCATAACCGCACAGGGCGAGCGTTAACGAGCATCGGGCACGCCCGCGAGAACAATGAGCGGTTAGAGCGAAGACGGCGCCCACGCGCTCGCAGCTCGTCTTCCTCAGTGGCAGGTTGAAGGTGCGAAGGCACGGGGCCAGCCGGGTGGTTCCTGGCGGGTCAACAGTGTCTCTCAACTCGCTGCCCACACCCGTAGGAGCAGGAGTCCAGCTGAAGCTCAGGAGCTCGTCCAAAGAACTCGGGCTTGGCCACATGGTTTAGTAAAAGGAGACTCTTTGGTTTAGGCCATAAAATTCATATGAGGGATTAACTGAGTGAACGACAAGAAATTCTTCAGGCTGACTTCTGGTAGTAGAATGAGGGGACATAAACGCAAATTTGCAGAAGGTAAGTTCTGCACAGATGTTAGGAAATATTTTTTTCCTCGCAGCGAGTTGTCAATGTGTGGAATAGTTTGCCAGGTCACGTAGTAGAGGCAGAGACTCTGAGAGATTTTCAAGACCAGGCTTGATACGGGGTTGGATACTATGTAGTTTGTAGGTAAACCAAGCAGGTAGGTACACTTTAGTGGGAGGAAAATGGCAAGCATGTTGGGCTAAGTGGCCTGTTCTGGTCATTATGTTATGTTACACATTACGTAACATTACGCATCGTTAAGCAGGAGAGCTATCACAGATGGGAAGAAAGGGGCGTGTCTGCCCCTCCCTCTCTGATGAGAACAGAGCCATCGAGAAGACATAAAAAATCCAAAAAGACCGTGTGCACAAATGACACACTCTCCGAAGAAAAGGGTTTCAAAAGACTCCCCCCCCCTCCAGTCTCCAAGTTAAACTGTCTTACTGTATTGCCACATTTTTTAATGGGTGAAACTGACTCACCTCTTTTTGTCTTATTTAGCAAAAAAAGTTTGAATATAAGGCTTTTATATACTTGCTAAGGCTGACATATTTTTGTTGTTTTTGCAGCGTAGGGCTGGATTAGCACTTTTACCGAGTCCAGCTGCACACGTCTGCACACACCGCACACTTCTGTACACACCGCACACACCACACACACCGCACACTTCTGTACACACCGCACACACCACACACTTCTGTACACACCGCACACACCACACACACTTCTGTACACACCGCACACACCACACACTTCTGTACACACCGCACACACCACACACACCACACACACCACAATCTTCTGCACACACCGCACACACCACACACACCACGCACACCACAATCTTCTGCACACACCGCACACACCACACACACCACGCACACCACAATCTTCTGCACACACCGCACACACCACACACACCACACTCTTCTACACACACTGCACGCACCGCACACACCACACACACCACACACACCACACTCTTCTGCACACACCACACACACCACACTCTTCTACACACACTGCACACACCGCACACACCACAGACTTCTGCACACACCGCACACACCACACACACCGCACACACCACGCACACCACAATCTTCTGCACACACCGCACACACCACACACACCACACTCTTCTGCACACACCACACACACCACACTCTTCTGCACACACCACACACACCACACTCTTCTGCACACACTGCACACACCACACACTTTTGCACACACCGCACACATAACACTTTTCTGCACAAACTGCACACACCGTACATTTCCGCACACACCTCACTCTTCTGCACACACCGCACACACCACACACCACACATTTCTGCACACACCACACTCTTCTGCACACACTGCACACACCACACACCACACATTTCTGCACATACCGCACACACTGCACACACCACACTCTTCTGTACACACTGCACACTTCTGCACACTTCTGGACACACCGCACACACTGCACACTTCTGCATACATCGCACACTTCTGCACACACTGCACACACCACACACACTGCACACACTGCACACACCGCACACACCACACACTTCTGCACTCTTCTACACACACTGCACACACCACACACTTCTGCATACACTGCACACACCGCACACACCACACACTTCTGCACTCTTCTGCACACACTGCACACTTCTGCACACACTGCACACGCTGCACACACCGCACACTTCTGCACACACCGCACTCTTCTGCACACACCGCACACACCACACACCACACATTTCTGCACATACCGCACACACTGCACACACCACACTCTTCTGTACACACTGCACACTTCTGCACACTTCTGGACACACCGCACACACCACACACTTCTGCACTATTCTACACACACTGCACACACCACACACTTCTGCATACACTGCACACACCGCACACACCACACACTTCTGCACTCTTCTGCACACACTGCACACTTCTGCACACACTGCACACGCTGCACACACCGCACACTTCTGCACACACCGCACACTTCTGCACACACTGCACACGCTGCACACACCGCACACTTCTGCACACACTGCACACACCACACACACTGCACACGCTGCACACACTGCACACGCTGCACACACCACACACTTCTGCACACACTGCACACACTGCACACGCTGCACACTTCTGCACACACTGCACACACTGCACACACCACACACTTCTGCACACACTGCACAAACTGCACACACTGTACACTTCTGCACACACCGCACACTTCTGCACACACTGCACACACTGCACACTTCTGCACACACTGCACACTTCTGCACACACTGCACACACCACACACGCTGCACACACTGTACACTTCTGCACACACCGCACACTTCTGCACACACTGCACACACCACACACGCTGCACACACTGTACACTTCTGCACACACCGCACACTTCTGCACACACTGCACACACCGCACACACTGCACACACCACACACGCTGCACACACTGCACACTTCTGCACACACTGCACACTTCTGCACACACTGCACACACCACACACGCTGCACACACTGTACACTTCTGCACACACCGCACACTTCTGCACACACTGCACACACCACACACGCTGCACATTTCTGCACACTTCTGCACACACTGCACACTTCTGCACACACTGCACACACCACACACGCTGCACACACTGTACACTTCTGCACACACTGCACACACCACACACACTGCACATTTCTGCACACTTCTGCACAGCTTGACCTGATCTCCGCCCAGCCACGCTGACTCAGCGGAAGAGCGTGTGTGAGACCAAAGTCTGGCCGCGGCCTGCAGAAGATTCTATTTAATCCCACGCGTTAATGAGTTCATAAAAGCAACACGTAGACAAGAGGACGTGGAAGAGAGAGGGGCAGATAGATAGAGAGAGAGAGAGAGCACTGGAAAGAATTATCTTAACAAGTGCTTTAGTCTTGTAATGAGGCTCAAAATCCTGTAACGAGACTTAAAATATTATCTGTATTAGTTTGTTTTAAGCAACTGTTTGCTTGACAAGTGGAATATTCTTACCCCATTGGCAAATCTTGAAATGAGACAAAACCGTTTAATCTCATTTTCAATATTTGTGTTGTCTCATTTAACAAAAAAGTAATAGAAATAAGGTTTTAAGTGTAAATATAATACCAAAATAATTGTTGAGATTTACATGTTCTTGGTTTTTGCAGTGCAGAGAGTGAGTGAAAGAAAGAGAGAAAGAGAGAGAGAGAGAGAAAGAGAGACAGAGATAGAGGGGGAAAAGTGTAACCCCATCTTGGGCAATGTCTACCAGCCAGCCTTGTGGAAGAAGATAGGAGCACCACAGACAGGAGCGGTTGCTTGCGTCCTAGCTGGTGTGCTAGTTTGATATCACAGTCCTATGTCTTCGGGCACGGGTGAGAAATTAAGCACGAGACAGCATGTACTATTCACTTACGATATCCCATCATGCCTTGGGAGTTGATGCAACTCAGTGTTATAGTAACATAATTCGTAGCACATAGCAATTCACATTTTTGCACGCAGTGCGCGTTCAAAGTATGTAATACGTGCAGAGTGCAGCATGTAGTATGCAAGTATGCAAATTGAGACGAAGCTCCAGTTTAAATCGGCTTATTCGGCATTCCTCCTCTCACCCACATGCACTCTATAGCAGGAGTCCAGTCCAGGAGTCTGTTGGTTCTTGGTACTTTTCGGCTTTTAAACTGCTCAGTTCAAGTCACCGATTGGCTGAAGAGCCCGCACACCTAGTTTCTAAGGCCCAAGTCGGCTACTGTTCAAAAGGTGCAGCACAAAAACCAGCAGAGGCAGTCATTAGCACGTTGGGGGGTTGGAGCCAAAAAAAAACTTGCCGGGATGAAAGGTCGCGAATGACGTGACGTCTTCGCGGGACTTTCCACGGTTCGGGCGACAGACGAGACGCTGTTTCTCTCTCTCTCTCTCTCTCTCGCCGTCTGGGTTGTCTGTCAAAAAACCTTGGCAGCATTTTTACTTTTCCGCCAGGCGGTCAGAACACCCGTCGCCGGCGCCAAGGCCGGCCGGCTCATCTCAGGTTCTCAGCAGGGGGGCGGTGTGAGCAGAGGACGCTGGCGCAGGGTTACCTGGGTTACCTGGGTTAAATGGGCCGCGTTTATATAGCGCTTTTATCTAAAGCGCTTCACAATCGATGCCTCTCATTCACCCATTCACGGGTTACTGAATGGCCCCAGGAATTCTGGGATATCGGCCCGTGAGCTCCCCCGCTGCCCCAGCCTATCGCGGGGTTCGCTGTAGGGGTGTAAACCTCAGGCGTCACCCGGAAAGAATGCGATTTTGATTCGTGGAGGCTACCATTCGATATTTGTCAATATCGAATTTAGCTACGGTACGATCTAAAACTATCAGATACAGTAAGAAACAATCAATATATATGATCCAGCAAAAGCAATCCTGTTACAATTTACACATACAACCAAAGTGAGGCTGTATTCACACCGCGTTTAACAGAAGGACAAACGGCAGTGACGGAGTGTAGCACAGTGAGTAAGGAACTGGGCTTGTGACCGAAAGGTCGCAGGTTCGATTCCTGGGTAGGACACTGCCGTTGTACCCTTGAGCAAGGTACTTAACCGAAATTGCTTCAGTATGTATCCAGCTGTATAAATGGATACAATGTAAAAATGCTATGTAAAAGTTGTGTAAGTCGCTCTGGATAAGAGCGTCTGCTAAATGCCTGTAATGTAATGTAATGGCACTATCTTGAGTGATGATGTGGAGCCAGAAACATAAACAGTGATGTTGGCACAGTTGCTACAGAGAAAACCACCATGAGATTACAAACATTTAATTAAGTATTTTGCTACGATCCATAAAGATACGGATCAATTTTTGCACATTGTATCGACTGGATCAGATCGTTGCCCTTCGAACCGATACTTTGATCCGGATTGATGTACTGGAATACTGCTGCATTAGCTATGCACTCTCCCAGGCTACCACAGGCTACCAGCGGTGGTCAGGGAAAGACACACTTCTCCCCTGCTGTCAAGCGTCAAGTCTCGCAAACATTCTAGCTAATCCAGCAATTGATAAAAATTTTTTGGGAGCAACATGTCTTCCAGCCGCCCCCCCCCAAACCTACTGTATGCATATGCCTGTAGTACTTTTTACTCAAAACATGAGACATTGAGTAGAAGGGGGGGGGGGTATTTATAAAATACATAGTTTTAAAAGATTTGTACCATTTTTATGTGTGTGAGTCTGGAGACTGACAGGCTCTTAAAGGAGTGCAACAGAATGTAATTACAGCAATCTCCTGTAGAGAAAATGTATGAAGAAAATTCCATGATGATTTAGTAACATGCCTCTTAAGAGCAAACAGTGGTTTCACTAAGACTAAAACCATGACATAGAAAAGTGATGAAGTCAGATTAAATCAAGTGAGATACTTCAAAAAAAACAGAAAAGTTCTGCAGAACTGATCTAATGACAGGAATCTGGCATGACCAAGCCTAAAGTACCATATGCACCATAATTTAGTCATCAAGCTGGATTTGACTGGGGCCCATTGTTAGACCCTAAAATGTACCGTTATCAGAATGAAAGGGTTAACAGCTGAGGTGGAAATGCCAAGGAGAGGCTCTGTGCCTGATTCCCCACTCTGACCACCACACAGCCAATCACAGTCTCCGCCTAGCTGACTCAGCCTATCGTAGCCTCTGCCCAACTGACTCAGCCTATAACAGCCTCCGCCCTGGGCCAAGAACCAAGAACCTGGTCAATTCAGTTGATTATTTCAAAAGTCGAGGTTGCTCAGGGATGCCAGTTGGCTCGTTCGGTTAAGGCACCACGTTGTGTTGCACAGATGGGCACCACAACCGAATCCAGACCGTAACAGTGCCGACCGTGGACGATAACTCCAGAGGGTGACACGCAATTTCAGGTCCGCCAAACGCAGCTGTTGTTGCTCATAATGCAATGAGCGTTCCAAATTAGGGCGGGAATTGAACTTCCCCCAAATTGGGCACCGATATTCAAATAAAATAAAATAAAATAGGTTACCTCACCTCAATGCGTATGACAAAAACGATTAGTTACCAAAAACGTTCTTGTTGTACACCGACTGGCTGGTGAACTGTGACCTAAATAATAGCCTGAGGTTTAATTGTGAGCCATTGGGGAGGAATGATTCAGGGAGTCAGAAAACAAGGGGTGGTTCCGCCATCAACAGGCGAGCTCAGAACCCGTGTGCCTCCACTCTGTGAACGTTTCGCCACCCTCTGGCGTCTCCCTGTGACGCAACACCCCCCCTCCCCCGAAACCCCTCCCGAAAAGCCATCTTCTTGGTCATGAGGTCAGAACATGCGGTCGCTACTTCTACTTTCCTGGAATTTATGCCGCTCATTGTTCATTCAAGCTTTTTCGCCTCAAAGTCGGTTGGTGTTCACGTGACTTTTGAAAAAGGGGAACAGAACGCTTATGTGGTGAAACAGGAGGCCGGTTCGTTCCTTTTGACTCCCTCTCAAGGTCCTTGAGTTTAAGCCCAGAGACACATGTCCCCTGCAGGGGACAGAAATTAATTACTGGGTCTTAGGAGGATTTAAATTCATATTTCAAACCAGTTGGGGGTGGGGCGACATATGGGGTCCAGTTCGGGTTTGGCCTTTGATAAGGTTTGGGACTTAATTACTGCAATGGAGTCCCTTTGATCTGGATGTCAGGCAGCTGCTGTTTGAAAGGCTTTGCTGAAACCCTTGGTGCCATGGAACTTGAACCAGACTCTAAAACAGCTCTCATCATCATCAGCGATGTACTTTTCCTCTCCGACTGAGGGGGGAAACCTGAGCGTGGAGACGCCGGTGACGCCGTCAGCTTTTTAATGACATTTCCATGCCCGAAAATAAACTGCTTTTTCGGGGATGTGGTTCACCGACGTCACAGGAGTGTTTAGCGTGGTGGGAGTGAGAACGTCAAGCTGGGGAGGACGTACCAAACGGGGAAGTCGCCCCGTCTGTGATGACCACTTCCACCTGAAACTAGCGCACAGTACCTCTTACCTCTGAAAATGAAACGTGGACTCATTCATTAAAATGATATGAAATTAAACTAATAAGGTTTCTGCCCCAGCCCTACATTTTTTTTTTACATTAGGACAGGAGACTTGCTGACCCATTATTGACATTTGAGTGTTCATTCATGATCTTCTTCTTTTTTTTCTTCATGTTCTTCTTTGTCATCTTATCTTCTTCTTATTATTATCTTCTTCTTCTTCTTATTATTATTATTATTATTAGCAGTAGCAGTAGCAGTAGTAGAAGCAGTGTGGTTATCATTATAATTTCTACCGATAATGATAATGTTTTTGGTGGATGATCTTGACTTTCACGGGCAACATGGAAGCGTTCATACATGTTGTAATGTATGTATGAAGAGAAACAAGAGCCTGGGCATAGCTACAGATTGGCAGCAAGACCAGTTCCCCAGCACCGAGCTGGAAACCAGTGCAAATGTGGCAGTGCAACTACCCTCAACAACAAGCATGTACATGGAATTCAAAGTGAAAATGAAAGAAATCCTAACAGGTATAGAATCTCACAGAACGGCACAGCCTTGTAATAATAATTATATAGGCTATATATAATATTGAAAAGAAAAAGGAAAGCACTCGATTTATTTTAGGCACCAACAGCGTATTGGAACGCAATACGCAATAAAGCCAATATGACAGCATTAAAACATTGGGTTAAAGGTCTTCGTATATCTTTGTTTTGCGCGTGCGTATGTGTGTGTGTTTTAAAAATATTGTATTCTATTAAAAATACGTGTTTTATGTTATATGCCGTTTTCAATGCATCGGTTTGAAATATATAAGCAGATCGGTAGATAAGACTAACCGAAAACTCTTGTATATTTCCATCGCATCGTCAGGTGAATTCACGCTGCAAAAAAAGTTTCCGGTGTCAAAGACGAGTTGGACTGCTCTATTTGTTTGTTAAAGGAACCCGAGGACCCTGGGATAATAAACTCATTGACCCACCTGCCCCCAAAACCAGTTGTCGCCAGTTTTCCGTGTCTTGCGCGTCTACCCCTCGTGCATCTTTGAGAGGCGCTCAAAACATATGACATACCGAGAACATGTTCCTGCAAGGATTGCGCACGTCAGCATCGTCCTGCACGTCCCTCTCGTAGGGTGGCCAGAGCGGAACGTGCTGTGAAGCCAAAGCAGTGCGTGGTCTCCTTGACAATAAACAATTTGCCGAAAAAGGACTCCATCCAAGTTGTCTCGTGCGATATGTGCACTGACTGTAAACAATAACCAGGAGTGTTAGATACGTGCTAGGTACCAACATACACTTTAAGTGCTGCATACACACAGCAAAATGTTCTGTGTTCATTCGTACAGACTGCAGATGGTCAGCTGAACTCATAGTGCTCAGTGTATAAACAATTGCAGTACTTATATTATAAAACATTATATTATACTTTTATTATGTTAGCTTGTAATTATGTGTATTTTTAATTTAAATTAAATGCATTAAATAAATGTCATTTAAAAATTAATGAATGCAATTTATTGACCTATTAACATAGACATAAACATTATATGTTGACATCATCAGGAACATTTACTTGTTTTGTTTTTTTTGGTTTAGAAAAGTTGAACACACAGCCCTCCATACAGATGGTCATATGTCACACTTTATAGAAGGCTAAAGACAAACAATGCAACAAAAAAATATGACATCAGGCAAACAATGGGGTGGGGGTTTGGGAGGGGGGGGGGGTGTGCAACTGCAAAAAGAAAACAGCTGAATTTGGTGTTCGCTGTGGGGGGAAGTTATTTACCCACCCCGCTTCAGCGGCCCTCGCCTCTGACGCACGCCTCGTCTTCCTCTCGCTCCAGAACCGCTCGCGAAAGTAGGTGAACAGCTGATCGTGGGGTTGGTTTCAGCGCTCGCATCGGGGGGAGGGGCGGAGGTGTTGAGGGCATGGCGAGAAGAAGGGGGGGGGGGGCAGAGGAGGAGAGTGGAGGGGGTGGTGGCGGTGGGTGAAATGTTGTATCTCTAGATACGAGTTTTACAGATTGCGGTCATCAGCCGAGCTCGAGCTCGAGCTCGAGAGAGATGCGCGAAGCAGATATCGAAAGAGAAGAAGAGGTGTTGCTGGAGTCGACCGTGGCGGCTGTTTTCGAGGAACGAGCCATGCGCTGTTTGGCCTCCCTCTCGTGTCTGCAGCAACTCGAAGAACAATATATGTGTTATATTACAGGCTTCCAATGAACTCGCAAATAACTTTTACCCTCACTGCCGCCTCAGTTGAACCCTGACCAATGGAGGAGTCGGGCCCGTAGGGCGAGGGTGAACAGTGGTACCAGCCTTTACGTGTTACATAACAGGACTGAGAAACCAGGTCCTTGGAATGATGCCAACGTATTTAAAATAAAACTAATTATGAGATTATTTGGTCATAAAAAAGGGATAATGGCCTATGTTCAAGAATCACCAGGCCTTCATTAAACAAAAAAATTTTAAATGGTTTTTGATGAAAACAAATGTAACAGGAAAGGGAAATAGGTGAAAAGGCTTCTCTTCGCCTCACAAACATGGTTGCCAGGTTGCGGCGTTGCTCGGGTGACAGAGGTGCTCGAGGGTTTTCAGGTAACCGTGGCAACAGACATCCGCCAGGAGGCGAAGAGAGATGCTATCTTGCCGCGAGCACGGCGTCTGTGTCTGACGAGCCGTCGAAAGCAGGGCAGAGAGGTAGAGAGGGCATGGCGGCACATTGGGGTCTTTTCTAGAAAAGTCATTACATTACATTACATTACATTATATTACAGGCATTTATCAGACACTCTTATCCAGATCAACCTACGCAACTCTGGCATTTACATTGCATTTATGCAGCTGGATGTATACTGAAGCAATGCAGGTAATAAGTACTCCGCTCAAGGTTCCTATAGCAGGGTCCTACCTGGGAATTGTACCTGTGACCTTTAGGTAACAAGACCAACTCGTCACCCATTATACTGCACCGCCACCCCATTACGCCAAGCCTGATCTGTCGGTTATCTGTCGACAAAACTAATTTTGCAACTTGTTTTTTTTTTTTTTTTGTGGTTCAACTGAGCAGCCCTTGGTGATCTGCATGAGTGAACTCAAACTAACAACCATCTGGTGCACCACCCAGGGTATCAAACGTGACCCATCGCCTCTCCCTGGATTTGAGGAAGTATCTCATTGTGAAAATTCAAGGGGTAACAAAAGGGCTGCCCCCCCCCTCCCCAGGAAAGACATGGTAATTAAGACACACAGAGAATGCTGGAGAAAGTTCCGTTTGGTGCGTCAAAAGCGTGTTTATTTCTGGAAAGTTCTTGTCCCCAGCCTCAGCTGAATGACCCCAGTGTGCTTCCTAATCAAATCTCCTCCCGGAAGACTCACATAACACAATCCTACAATCGAAGGGCATTGTGGCAGCAATAAAGAGGCTGTGCCCCCCCCCGTTTCCACTTACCGTCTTGACGGGTGGGGTGGGGGACGAGGAGGGTGTTTGGGACATGTAGATTCCTTCAATATTACTTAACTCGTAGCAGCCAAGAAGGCAGCATCACATATGTACTCAACTTGTAACACAGGGAGCCTCAGTTTCACCCAAGAAGGGCCAATGAGGCTGCAGGCTTTTGTTGCGGCCTGCCACTAATGAACCAACCACGGCCTTTCAGTCGGGACCCTGATTGGGCTTTTGTAAGTGGCTGGGGACGAGCGTGTCGGCTGCGTGCCTAAATGGAAATGCCGTGGAACACTAGAGAACGGGATGAGTGCGTTTCGTCGTGGAACCCTGGGGAGACCCATGTAGGCACTGAAAAAGGAGCCAACGGTAACAAAGCCGTGTAAATGATTTACTTATTTTTTTGGGGGAGGAGGGGGGGGTTGCCAGGTTGCCAGGTTGCCAGGTCGATATGCAAATGAAATGAAACGGCAGGACTTCCTGGACTCCGGCCTTAGCTCCAGTGAACTGAGGTGAAGGGGACGGAAGCAAAAGAGACCTGACGAAGGTCTTGTACCGAAAGCTTGTCATTAAAAAACACATTCTTTGCAATACCCTCAGTGTGCCCTCAGCCTTTTATTGCATTGACCAGAGCAAAAAAGAAAATTGAGGTGACTATGCAAAGGGTGTGTGTGTGTGTGTGTGTGTTGGGGTGGGATGCAGAATCCCAGAGACCAAACGCAGCAGCATGCCTCCACACTCTCTCTTTCTCTCTCTATCTCTCCATCTCTCTCTTTTTGTCTCTCCATCTCTCTCTCTCTCAAAATAAACCTCTCCAGCACCTGAAAGTAGTGCAACCGCTACGCTGCACCACACAGCTGACAGACTGGCCTACTTCTGCAGGTTCAGCCAAGCCGAGGGGAGGGGGGGGGGGTGAAAGTTAAAGTTGATGCATGCAGCTGGGGCTGCGAGCAGCTGGGGTTTGGCTTCAAGCAGCCCTGTTTATTATTGGTTTCAGTGTATTTCAGTTACAGAACAGCTTAGAGCAGCGGTAACCAACCAGGTTCCTGGAGATCTATCGTCCTGTGGCTTTTCATTCCAACCCTAACAAAGCACACCTCACTCAACAGCTAGAGCAAGGCTACCCAACCCTGTTCACAGAGATCTACCATCCTGTGGCTTTTCATTCCAGCCCTAACAAAGTACACCTCATTCAACAGCTAGACAGGGCTACCCAACCCTGTTCATAGAGATCTACTGTCCTGTAGGTTTTCACTCCAGCCCTAACAAAGCACACCTCATTCAACAGCTAATTGTTGAGCTGCTAATTAGTAGAGTCAGGTGCGCCAAATTACGGTTAAAATTAAAACCTACAGGATGGCAGATCTCCAGGAACAGGGTTGGTTACCACCGGCTGAAAGAGGAAAATCGCGCTTCTTTCTGCTTCGCGTGTTGTTTTCAGCATTGGAATTAGCAACAGATTTAAAAGCAAAGGATTTTTAAAAAATACGAGGGCCGGCAAACTTTGAAAGGCAGAAATTGCTGGTCACATGGGAAGCGTTAAGACCGAGGAACGCTGACACGGTAAACTTGAACGGAAAGAATTTTTCTGGTTAAAAAAAGAGCGCACTAAGCACATAAACGGACGCGCATGCAGAACAGCAACCTCGACGTCGACGCTGCATAGCATGCACATCAGGATCGCTGGGCCCTTGTTTTCAACCTGAATCAGTCTGCATGAAGACCATGTTGATCACATCAAAGCTAGTGCACCAGGCAAGTACAGTAAACCTTTTCATTGAAAAAAACTATAATTGCAGTTGCTTCTTGCTTGTGTTGTCAACGATTAAAAAGAAAAACACACAACTGTAGCACCTGGGGTCATGTCAGAACACAAACACATTTGCTTAACGTCCTTATTTCATCTGAGCGAAAAAGAACAGGAAGTAAATTTTGACATGAATATGACGACAAGATCCAAAAACTCGAATCAGCTGGTAGCCACGACACCATGGATTTAAAAAAAAAAAAATTTCTCAGAGCAGGCTGAGTTCAGTGATGCAGAAGTCTGGTCTGGTCTTTTTTTGACTTTCAAAACATCTTGATTGCAGCTTGTGTGGTGTAAGATTGTCGCTTTACAGTAAGCCTTAACTTGTGCAACTGCAAGAGCTGATGGAAAATGATATGCGTTGCATCTGTGGTCCCTGAATCAGCAAAGACCAAGAACTTAAGTGTATTTTGTTTTATTTATTTTGGGGGGGAAGAGCGGAGGTTGGCCCTCGGAGGCTGCTGTCTCCTTCTACCGATTCCGAAGATACATCCCCAAACTCATCCTAACACCAACCACAGTCACACCTCCAAGCAGGGAGGGGAGGGAGGCGAGAGAAGGAAATGGTATTCAAATACTTCCCATTCTTTCCAGAAAACTGAAAATTAACTGGAAAAAGTTTCAGTTTAATTCTAAAGTCCAAAGTGGTAACAAAAAAGTGACCCCTATTCACGAATAAGTAACACCTGAATGGGGAACGGACAGGAGGAGGACCTTTCTGGGATTCCCTTTCCAGGTTGTGAAAGGGATTGTGGGAAATGATAATACCTAGGGCAGTTTGATTCAGTGTTCATTCGTTTTAATGGCCCGCCTGACTGGACAAGGCGAGGGTGAATCACCGCCACGTGGCAGTTCTGCACTGTGATTGGCTAGGATCCGGGTGATTGTCGGGGGGGGGGGGGGGGGGGGTTTGTCCACTGGAAATAACGTCAATAGTGTCGCAAGACGTCAGTCGGTACGCACGTGAGGCTCTGATGTGGACAGGAGACAGGGTCACATTTTTCCACTTTTCCCTCAATACACTCCATTCATGTGATCGCCAGGTTTCATTAGCAACACACACACACACACACAGAACAATTTGTACTTTTCAAACTCAAAGGCTGAGTCGACTTTCTCTGCCGCTTTAAACAAGTAAGGAGCCAACACGGAACAAAAGTTATTTTGTTTCTCTGGGACCTTTTAACTTGACAAATCAACCAGGATACGTGCAAATGTGGTGAATGGGATCTGTACCATTAGATTATCCAGGATCTTTTTAGCAATAACTGTCCATAGGTGTTGAAGATATTTGCAGACCCACAGCTGGTAAATGAATGACCTGTTAGTCAGAATGCTTTGAACACAAGCCTGTGGCATGTTGGTTCATCTTTAGTAGTTTTCTCTGGTGTAGAATAATCTATGTAAAGTCCTGTATGAAGAGTATCTCATTACTAGTGAATCTACTTGAGCATTACATATACCTCTTACATTCTCAAAATTTTATGAGTGATGATTGTGGGGCCACTAATCTGGAACTGTTTATTTAAACCCTTTAAGGTGTGATATCACAAATATGTGATTAGAATGTTCTTAACTAAACATTCTAATGCTGATGTAACAAGCCAGGTAGTTAACAGAAATGGAGTTCTAAAAAGCTTAGAATTTTGAAAAACATTACAAAAAAACCTGCTCTTCAAAGGGGCAATGCAAGAAAACCTCTTTCGCAAGGGTTCGCTTAAATCGGCATTTGTAATTTGTAACATATTTTTCCCCACACCACTTCCAGACTGGTTTAAAGCCCTGGTTAAGATAATGGAAGGGCATGTGGTCGGGAATTGCGCTTGTATCTGAAAGGTTGCGAGTTTGATTCCTTGCTGAGGCGCAGCATTTGTACCCTGGAGTAAAGTACGTAACCTGAATTTCTTCAGTCACACACCCAAATGTTTTAATGGATTATATGTAAAAATGTAACCAGTAAAGACTTGTGAAGAAGAACCACAGATATTGTCTCTTTGTCTGAAGTCTAAGCCCTGGTTGCTGTTCGATGAGACTCATTTCTGTTCAGAGGGTCACATATTTAACACAACCCACAGCAGTTTACGGTTTCCCCAGGAACCACACTCAAATGGGGGGGGGGGGGGGGGGGGAGGTGGCGTGAGTCTGGAGTCTGCACTGAGCTATGAATGGAGACTGGGCCTGTTACAGGAAAAGGGGCCCCCGATGATGTCATAATGATCGCATGCAAATGGAATGGAACATTCGGAGAAGCGGCCGCCTCACTTCCCCCACAAATGTTGCCATGGTAACGCAACAAGAGCCAAAGGACCACGGGACCACACACACATTCCAGTTGCAGCAAGCAGTACAATGTTGAAACTTCAGCCCATTTTCGTGGTTGTTTTTCGGACCTTCCCCATCCCTGTAATGTCTAAAAACTTTGGAGGAAATTGCTTCAGTCTGTGCAAAGACAAAATGTGCCACCGGAACCATAAGCCGCTTGTTAGACTGAAGTAAAATGAGTTTAATTTTTTTTTTTAATACATAGAATTTTTTTATAGAGTCCCCAATCCCACAGTACCCTTCAAAGACGGGCACATTTTTTTGTGTATAAACGTGTCACAGGGAGTGTGCCAGTAACCTTCGTGGACGTCATTTTCTGATCTGGTGGACAAACGTAGGGCACTGATGTACTCTGTGGAGGACAAAAATGCCACAACTGTGGCGGGTTGGTGCAACTCGAGAGCTTGTAGCGAATCGTTCTACGACTGGAAATGAATTCAGCTCTTCTCCGATTCATCAAAGGCAAATCACACGCTTCCAAGAACTTACCACCGACTGAAATACCTGACCCATGTTATGGGGGTCAGGACGAGAGGTTATGGATCTCCAACTCCAATCCTGAGGCATTGGTTTGCTCCCCCCCCTCCCCCCCCCTCCCCCACACACACATCCTGTCCAAAAGAAAATTCCAGTAGACATTTAATTTTGATGTCATTTTTTTTTATTCAAAAAGCAAACCGCTTCTGTGGGGCAATGGGTACCCAAAAGACTGATGGCCTGTATCAAGCAAAGCACCAAAAAAATATAAATATTTATTTCTATTTACAGATGAGATGCTTTAGCTGAACAACAAAAAAAATAAGTGGGTGGTTATCATAAAAATGCCATTTGTATTAATACAATCAAATCAACAATAATAATAATAATAATAATAATAATAATAATAATAATAATAAATTCAATGTCATGATTCAACAGGTTTACAGTCATAGTCTCTTCTGTTAATCAACGTATTAGAACTCCGCAGCTCCTGGGAAGCTTCCACATCATGCTCCTTTCAAAAAGTTTCATTAAGATAACCACCCAAGCTAACGGCCACACACACAGTCCCATCAGCGGCGGGCGGGGCGCGGCGGGTCCACAGCGTTTTCGGAAGTCCATGGAAACCGACTTCCCACACTTCCCGACATCCCACAAGCTCTGGCGGGATGTCCTGGTCCGTTCGGCGGTCATCGTTCACTCCATACGCGCCGTGACGCCCCCCCCCCCCCGAGACCGTCCCGCCCCTGCCGTTTAGACACCACCCCGTAAGGAGATTTGAATGGCAGCGCCCCTATCTGGCTGGGCGGATTCACCGGATCAGGAAGGCGAGCCCCGCCCCTATGCCGGCCACGCCCGCGAACGCCATGAGCGCGTTCCGCACCACCGACTCGGGGTCCTCCACGTGGAAGAACTCCACAAATCCATCCTGCGGAACCAAAAAAAAACACTTTAGAATCACTTGGCAATCACAGCTAAGGCGAGCCAAACTCCCGAGAAGCTTCGTTTCCATTCACGTTCAGGGACTCCCGTACTCACCCATCCTTTGTTGCTTAGCAACCAGTCCTGCTTGTTGGCGAGGAGGTAAGAGGAGATCTGGTCGGCGACGGTGTCCACGCACCGGTCGCGCCCATTCTCCTTCAGCCGCTTGCAGATCATGGCACCGAACGCCACCAGGCTCGCCACGCGGCCCCAGTTGGTGGTGCCGTCGCTGAAGAGGTTCTCCGCCACCGTGGTAACAAAGCTCATGTCATCCTCCCTCTGGTCCAGAGACAGCTTCTGGATCATGCCTGAAATGGGCAGGGAGAGAGAGAAATGTAGTGAACAGGCTTACATGGAGCACTGCATAAAACTGCTAGCGTCACTCCACACCACATGTCTGTAAAACCCTATCTCTGACCTCCTGTTTCCTTCCTCCATCTTAGCCACCGGTCGGGCCCTTTTTCCAATATCAACATTAGCAGAAAGAAAACAAACCCCGTGGGGGAAGAGACAAGCAGCTACAACCAAACTAACCACCCAGCCACTGTCACAATTTCAAGCTTTGGTGCGCCTCGGGAACAATTTGGGAACAAGTCTGAATATTCCACCAGCTCCTAAGGGCAAATATTCAAATGGTCAAACTTCGTTCTTTTGTGTTGTTGGTTTGTTTTTCCCTTTCATCCTGAAAGCACAATGTGAAACTGAAACAAAACTAACTCTGTGTAAATAGAACCCTGTTGCCATCTAGATAAAACCCACATTTCACTCAAACATTCAAATGACCCAATGCTAATATACACATATTAGTTTATACAAATTCTTTGTGACTGCATTACTGGGTTCCCAGGCTCTGCAGACGATGCCTGATGAGGGATACAAAGTCCACACTTATTCTTTTTTGAATTTTGAATTTTATGAAACTGATCCAAGGCAGCAAATAACTATCACAGCCAAAGTCTTGCGTGTGCTGGTCCTGTCTAAAATTTCTGCAAGATTTTGCAACAGAATGTTTTTTTATGGGGAAGCCAATGTATAATCTGCAACAGCTAAATATAGACAGATGCAACTTTGTCACTTATTTGGTGCATGGGGATAACAAAAAGGGGAAATAAATTTAATCGGGACAAGCCATTCGCTATTTCCATTCGCCTTCCAGTTTGATCCACGAGGCAGGCACTTGCAGTGTAGTCAGATCAAAAAACAAAGCAGTGTTTGTATCTGCACGCCACCTGAAATCTGAAGGTCTAACGTGAAGTTCTTTTTTTTTTTAAATCCAAGAATGGATGAGCTAGTGATCTCAAAACTGCGTGAAGCGCTTCTCTCCCCCATTGCGGCTAGTTCCGCCTCTGCAGCTTGGTGGGTACTGATAAGCGAGCCAATTAAGCGGAACTAGGGGAGGCCCCAGATTTCCGAGAAGCGCTTTCCGAAAACTGTTGAGGGGGGCGCTGGTTACTGTGGTCTGCACAGGAGGCCGCTCGGCTGGCTAGCTAAAAATACAGATTTCAGAGAAAGAGAATGACCGCACGGATGAACCGTTCAGATGCACACCAGTTATAGGCTTCCTGGTCCCCGGGTGTTAGCGGGGTGGAAAAAAAGCTAGTTTTCACCGGAATAAAATACAGCCGTACTATCCCAAGCAGCGCTACGGTCAACAAAATGAATGGCCCGTTGAGTACCAAGTTAAGCGGTGGGAGGTATTAAAAAAAAATCCACAAAACGCAAAGCAGATGCTTGCGGTTGACTCGAAAGGGAAGTCTGGTTTTAGAAGAATTCCATGAGTGGTGGGGTAAAATACAAATATACACGTCCGCTCGTATATGAATCAGATTGGTTACCATTACAAGCACCATCAACACAAGCCAACAGTTCCAACTCCGTGGAAGCCTTGCGACTGTTATTATGGAAAGAGCTTTATAGTCTAAGTTCTGGTTACAGTTCCGCTTCCGGGGGTTCACTAGGCAATCGTCTATATACCGCCCAAGATTCCACAAACCCCATAAGGAATACCAGATCGTGGTTTTCAGCACACCAAACTGTCAATCATAATCCATAGTGGTTCAACTTTATTAAAGTAACTTTAGAGCAATACGTCAGCGAAAACTGGAAATTGCATGGATACGTCAATGTCACAACCAAATACCAGCATTCGTTTGTCAGAAGGCCTCAGGCAGCTTCAGTGACGTGCGAAACGCCTTATCACAGTCACCTTGAGAGAAAAAAGCGATAGACTGATTTGTAAGTTAAAAGCCTGCCATATAGCCAACAGGGTTGTGGATGCCGAAGGCGTGACAGAGCGTGTCTGCAAGCACGTACACTAAAATTCTATTTGTTGTCTTTTACACTGAAGAGCAACTAACACATACCAAGTGCTGCAAAACGTGGCTTCGTGCACTCCAGCTTTATGTTCATTCATTATTCATTACATTCATTTGGCAGACGCTTTTATCCAAAGCGACGTACAAAAAAAGTGCATTTCATGGTCGTAGACAACTGCTGAACACGGGTTCAGTAAGGTACAATACTTATTTTGTACAGCTATTTCTAGCCGAGAACAATGAACACTATTCTGGCCTAAACTGTGGATCTGCGTGGCCACAACTGGTCTGGCAACACATTTTCTAGAATGTTCTTGTGAGTTGAGCAGAGATTCACAATGACTGCTTTCGTTCAAAATGCAGAATTTGCGAGCGGATTCGCAAACGTAGCACTCGCCGACTGACCGATTTCTTTTTTTTAATTGCCATCGGGTGGTGCGGAAGTGACGCGATTCTTTTGTGTGAATTTATGCAAATCAAATAGCTAGCCAACTAAAATGCATTACGAGTTATTCCTAAATTCATGGTAGTGAAACAGCCAATTGACATTCTTAGTGATTATACCGACCAAAACTAAAAATAGTTTGTTGCAGTCACCATAACTTAAGTAATATAATGAAGCCTTTAAATAAACCAGATAAATTATCTAACCAACAAAGGGTAATCTAGAGAGCGACCATGACCCAGAAATATAAATGAGCAATATAAATAATGAGCTCCCCTACTCATGCTGGACAAATAAAGCAATTCTGCAATTTGCTAGCAATTTTGAATAGACATAACCAGTGTAGCAATGCTAGCTAACCGTTCTTGCAACCTAGCTATAGTGATCCGCATTCATCCACATAATTTACCATTGTAAGCGATCTGATGTTTTCCAATGACATCGTTCACAACTCGCGTAAGCGTCGACAAAGCCTTGCTCCTGCTCCGCCCGGGCTGACTGAGTCCGGTGTAAATCCGAAAGAAATGTCCAAGTAGTTCCCGTGTTTCGCAGTCCAGTCGGTTATAGCCAACAGCCAATTTCACGCAGTCCGACGGCGAGTCCGGTGAAGATGGCAGGGACCCGTCCTCGTTGCCACTCGTTAGGAAGTGACTTTCCAACTTTAATCTATTCTTCTGTCCATTTTTTACAGGCTTGGCGACCGTTTGGTGACTCTCCACCTCATCCGACCAGTTATCCAGTTCGTCCTCCATTTGCAGTTTTGGTGAGACCATAGGCGTTCTAGAGGCCCCATGCTGGTAAATGGTGCAGGAGTAAATGCCATTCTCAGAGCCTCCATTTTGACCATAAGGGGAGAGAAGGCTAACGACACTCGTCGTAGCGCGGTTCATCGCAGACAGATTCATATTTACAAAGCAGGTACCTGATCTAGCTCACAATAAAAACGGGTTTAAATTTGCAAGAATCTGCGATAGTAATACAAACTAGTCTCCTTAGATCTCTCGACTCCGTTCTAATGAAGTCTGTCCTATGTGCGGAAGGAATGTGGATTGTGGGAAGGGTGGTGAGTGCTATATGAAACCTGTGAGTAACGCCCATTTTCCTTATATGGTTCCTTCCGTGGGTGGGAATAAGAAAAAACTCAACATTTTTCAAATGTTTTATTTATAGGTTATGTAACGGATTATGTCTGACTGGGGGAAATACAAATAGCCTAAACAATTCCCAGCAGGGGATTTCTAATTATGGGAAATCATTGACCTCTTGATACGTGATATGATGATATACATAGACATGATCTATCTGAAATTACATTATGTATTCTGATACAAATATAAAGGGATCAAATTTAAATTTAAACAAGACTAAGAAACGGATGAACAGTTTATGTGACTCATTCAGAATGTTCGTAGGCTACACTGCGTAGTTGTCTACGTAATCAGCTAAACCAGTGGTAACTAATCTTTTCAAGCCCAAGATCACTTTTTATTCCAAAATGTAAGCCGAGATCTACCACTCCGATATCTTCCAATTAAAACCCACTTACCACGAGTAAGACTGTTCACTGTCATATTTATTTTTGCAATTTCTGTTACGACAGGCTGTAGCCTACGTGCATACATACACACAAATAAAGACACAGCACAGTTATCTGTTCAATGCACAATATTCATATTTACAGTATCTGTTCAATGCACAATATTCTATTTAGTTTCTCAGTTCAATGAATAATATTCATATTTACAGTATCTTTTCAATGCACAATATTTCGTTTCTCAATTCAATGAATAATATTCACATTTACAGATACCTTGTCATGTTAGTCCTATAGTTTAATTTTTACTTTTGGAAGTAAAAAATAAACATATTGACGCTGAATGCACCTTAACTAACATAACAACATCGATATGGCTGAGGGTTCGGTGAAAAAGGAATCAAAAACGTATTATTTCCACCAGAATGGGAGCATGAATTTCTTTTCACGTCAGCGAATGAGAGGACTATATGCCTCATATGCCAACAGGCGGTAGCCTTGTCAAAACGTGGCAACCTGGACGTTTCTGTAGCTGCCTTGCTTATTGCTGTAGGCGCGATGAAAAGCAACTGTTGTACTTTTAGCCCTCTTTTCAGTTCATAGATTCTTTTTGATCTTAATGCGCTGTTGAGTGGATACGAGTCTTTGAATTTAGCATGGGTGGTAAGCATGATGATGCTCCAGGTTGCTACTTTTATTTTTTTATTCGTGTGACTCCAGTGAGATACATTTTATCATGTCATGTTAAATCATGTCCTAACATCGTTGCCCAGCACGCAATAAATCATATGGAATTGATAATAATAATAATAATAATAATCGTCATCATCATAACTATAATCATCTATGTTCTATAATTATTGCATTTCCACACATTACGAACGCAGGTGTATTCATATTAAATATTTTGAAATAGCCTAGAATGAATTTTCTTTTGTGGGGTGAATTAGTTCATGTTTTTATCTTGTGTTGATTTCGTTTTCACAGTGTTTCTCCATCAGAGGAGCATACATGGTTGAAATTCAATTGCTTATCTGCCCTCGTCCAGTTGGGCACTTTCAGCCGATAACGTTCAATGGCAGTTCCTGTCTGTGGCCACCTATGTCATCAATCCACAATAAACCGGTATATGTCGCGACTGTATAAATATTTCCGAGGAATGCGTCACTCGCCCCCACCGTGTTGTGACACAGTTACTTTCACCTTTCCCCTGCATTACGAGGTCTACTGTTATTGTGAAAGGGTGGGAGATTGTCGTGACAGGGGAGGCTGACCGGCTGACCGGCGTTACATCTAGGTGAAAGGGCACAGCGTGAACTCCCGAGCCAGCAGTCACGTTGGTGAGTCAGTAATTAACCCCTGTGGATGCGGCCCCGTGTAATGTCGCGTTTCACCGTCGCGAATACGAGATGAGATTTACAAATCATTCTACTGTTACACTTTATGGCACAAAACTGTTAACGCTGAGGGGAAACAAGACTGCCACTTGTTCTTATTTCTTTTTAAACACGTCAGGATACACAGCTCCTCGGAGACGATCTGGGAGTAAAAATACTGGACACTAAATCTTGAGTTTAACATATTTTATATCACCGCGAGGAATCAATATCACTGAACAATTCACTTCATGGTGCGATGCCGGCTTGAGCGTCTCGTTATTAGGGTTCAAACATGACGTAGGCCGCGTGTCCTGATTGGGCGTTTTCTCTGATAATTTGGTTTCTCAGCTACTAATATACGAAGCGCAGTTTCATTACTTGTTTTACGGATCAATTGCGAGGCTACGTTCACTCTACCAGGGTGTCATCTTGCTCAGTTTTCATGATAATTGTGAGGCACTGGGTTTTTGCCATCAGTTTGTTGCAAATAATATTATAAATGATTCCATGATTAACTGTTCCAGGTAGGAAGCTTTCAGGACTACAGGCTGAAAGTTTGCTCTCCTTCAGCCGACTGGGTGAATACCACGGCTGCTTTCAGCAGTCTCCTCTGAAGGGGGGGGGGGGGGGGGTGCTTTGGCAGGGCAGATGCCTATCTAAGTGGGTTTCAGAAGTCTGTTCTTCTGGGCTCCACAGACCCCCCCTGAGCCATCATGTACTGTCTGCAAGCTACAAACCAGCTGTCTGCTGAACCAGCTCTGTCCCCGTTCCAGCCTCCGCCCACCCTTTAGACTGAGATAAGATACCCAGCGCCGGGTCTTTGATCAGTCAATGGTTCATTCACTCAGGAATTTCATTGGACACAGCGACTTGATTACACGCAGGCCGCGTTTGATAAGGCAGGGTGGCGTGCTGCGATTCTGCCCAGTGACATCATTTCTGGAGGCAATGGTACAGTCTGTACCAATGCACTTTTTTTCTGTATTTGGAGGGCTGGAAAGTTCTGGGACCTGCTGGACAGAGGCACTTAAAACAACCAAATACACAGCGAGGAAATCAACCAAACTTTTAAATGCAGAAAGCAACTTTCCAAAGCAACTTTTAAAAACCCCAAGGCAGACATATTTAAACTTATATTTATTTGTTAACATGCAAAAGTTTTAGATTACCTGTTATAACTGGTTGTGAGTGCTTGTGTGTGTGTGTGCATGTGTGTGTGTGAGAGAGAGAGGTGTGTTTGTGTCAGACATTACTAAATCAATTTTTTTTACATTTCAGGTAACAGCAAACAATATCAAATTTAGGCAGTTCAAATATCTTGAATGCTGCCCACTACCATGAGTTACCAAAAACACAAATCAAGGTAAGTTCCAGAGGTGGAAAGTCCCGGGGTAAGAAAATGAAACGCGTACGTTTCTTCCACCCACACGTCCAGCCAATTTCACCAATCAGTTCTACCTCCTGGCTGCAGAATTGTGCCAATTAGCAAAACCAGTCGTTTGGAACAAAATTCTGGGGAGGACTTTTACTGAAACGGAACCTATCTGGATTTTCCACTGGTGGTAAGTTCTGTGGAAAATTCCCCATCAACACACCTGGCAAGGAAAAACCTGCAGAGAATTCCAGAAGTGCTTGGAACCTTTAGAGGGATCCTTTGCTGCCCCCTAGTGGCCAGCATCGCCAATTACTCTGAAATCAAATATATTTTTTTAACAGAGTAGTCCAAAAGACAGGACTGTACAAGTCATCTTCCAAAAATACGCTAACATGCCATACCAGTGCTGAACAGGAAACAAATCAACAACCCCAGTAAATGCTTCCTGTGTCATTTTAATCAGATATTTATCCAAATATGTCAGATTTTGCCAGAAAGGGCCACTGCCCACCGGCATTGCAGTCAGTCTTATTTAAACTCACGCAGAGATAAGGATCTTCAATTCAGCAATAAAATATGTTGAATTATTGGGACGAAAATAGTGGTGTCACACTGAATTTGGAAATACTACGTCCACCCTTGAGGTGTCACAGGATTCCTGAAATCCACTTTTTTTTTGTATGCCAAAGAAACCCCTCACCCCAACCACCATGGTGATTGGCTGAGACGTTCTACAGTGACTGTAAATCCGATACAGTAATGGTTAATGAAACAGCTCCTTGCACAAACCGTTATTTACAAATAATCTTACGAAGTATGTAATACTGCATCATCAATTATTGTTACTGTATGTTGTAACAGTTGCATAAAAGCAAAACGGCACTCCAAGGCCGTGCTGTATCATGCATAGTCACGGCAACAGGGGGTTTGCAAACACACCGTTTTTGCGCTGTGCCTAGCAACACCCCCTGTGGGCATGACTGTATCCACGATACAGCATGGCCTCCAGTGCCACATTGCTCAATTCTGACACAGCGAATATCCTTTAACACTGGTGTGCATAGACATAACAAGGTGAAGAACCCCACAGAAAGCACCCGAAGTTCATGTAAAATTTTTATTTCAAATACTGACAAAAAAAATCTCTTCTCTGCACTTCTTCCACACAATCAAGACATTCTCTGTACAATTTTTGTTTTAAGCGATCATTTAATTATCAGGTGTGTTTCCTCTTTGTCAGTAACTTTTTTCCCTCTTTGTCTCAAACAATCATCTTTTGACTCGACATGTAAACCCTACTGACGGGAAGCAAGGGTCACCCCCGCAATCCCTGACTTGTTCTTTGGGATGGGGGGGTTGGGGAGAGAGAGGGAGGGGGGGGGGGGGATGTTTGATAAAATCTTTTAACAATACAAGGAGCTTTTACACAGGAAAATGACAAAACAAACACTTGAGAAATGTTGTCATTTGAAGAGGTTATGCTGGCAGAGCAAGACAATTTGACAACCTGTTGTCATACAGGTTTTCCGTCAGATTTACATTCGGGCGTAGGCTTATCTTGGCGGTGATATAGTGGTCGAGGGTACCGTCCACCCACGATGCTCTGCAACAAACGCACGCGCGCACGTCCAGAGGACAGCCGCACGCTTTCACCGTCGGCGTCACTCAATATTACGCCAGAGCGGCAGAACACGGGCTCCCCCCGATGGCCGAAGAGCGAACAGCAGGCAGGCCGGTTTTCTCTTTCTTCACAGCTGAGGTGCTGGCTCACTTCCCCAGCGGCAACGCCGACGGGGCGCAACCGAAACAACCGGTCTGGGAGTGAAAAACAAAGCAGGTCGCCAGACAGGAAGCCACTCTTTCTTCGTGAAATATGAAAAGCTGTGAGAAAATGAACCGAATTCAAATGACTTCCAATTTGGGGGGGGGGGGGAGCGAGTGGGAGGGCGACGGGGGATCTGGGCTGTGGGAACGAGGTCTGTTTGTCGCTCTACTTGCCGGTGGACAGGTACCCTCGTTGGGGCCACGCAGACGATTGGCTCGTTTGTCAGTTACAGCTATCTAATGAGCAGCACGTTCACTTATTTATATTTATACATACATGGTCTCGCGGTCTCCTGAAATCTGGCCGGCAGCAACGGTAGTGTTCGTTCTGCTGGTGAGACCGGTGCAGCAGAAATTGAATTAAAAAAAAAAAAAAAAAAAAAAAAAGGAGATAGAATTTAAAATATAAATAATGAAGAAAGCAAAGAGAAATAAAGAAAGCAAAACACAAAACCGACAGAAGAAGTGTTTTCATACACACAATAGGAGCGAGAGAGTGTTTAAAGAGGATCCATAACAATTTCAAAGACAAAAACAATCCAAATAAATACACGTCTATGTACAAAACTCGGCTGGGACTGGGGCAGATTATCTCACGGCGTCATACAAAAAAGAAAGAAGCTTTGAGGTGGAGAAATATGCGCCCAAGAGAAGAGCACTGGGCAGGTGCAGGCCCACGACAGCGGCTAAACGCAAAATGAATATTCTCGCTTCTTTTAACCCTACCCTGCCAGTTACTACGGCAACGGTCTCAGCGACAGGTGCTGACGGAGAGCAGTCGTCGTGACCCCTTGATGCAAAATTCACCCCAACAACGCATCATCTGGGGTGGGCTCCCCGCGGGCTGCATATCGTCGGTGCGCTCCTCCGAACCCCCCAGATAAAGGGGTTACCGGCCTCCAGCACGCTTCGGTGCACGGCGAGTTTCTCCCGACCGTAAAAAAAAAGCGACTGGCCATCGAGCCCCCCGGCGAACAGGAAGCGCGTTCCGCGCGAGTGGAGTCGGCGCGCACGCCGACGCCTTCGCCTGCGCCGCAGCGTCATTCTGTCTCCTGCCTCTGCGCAGTCACAATCCCGCCACCGTACGGGCCACCTCCGCCAGGCTACGCTAACACGAATTAGCCCTAAAAGCGTTTGTACGCGGAAGGCGTTAGGCAGGCGATTACAGACCCGCAAGGCATTGTGGGAGGTGTGTTTAATCTGCTCCCCCAGGGTCACATTTGGCCTGTAGAAGTAGCTTACCCTGCTCTTTCTGCACCCCAAACACAACACTTAAGTGCCTACCTACATCTTGCCACTTGACAAACCTCCATTACACTAAATGATAATTATAATGCCTATGTGATATGACCTGGTCATTTTCCAATTCATCCCCAATACACAAAGACTGACCCCTCTCCAAAAAGAGGGTATCTGCAATAAAAATGTCAACAAAAAATTATAATAAAAAATACCCTGGAGTGCTTAATATGCAAGACATACGGATCCAAGACCTACAATCAACATATAAATGTCTTGCACCACAACGTACACCATTTTTCCCCAAACTGTGGTTTTTCATTGACCATTTGGACTAAATTAGAAACTAAGTGGGAGGTGCGCCCTTTCCACGTACGCTGACCTGACCAGACCCCCCCCGACCCAACACAACTCAAGAAGAACTCGCCTCATTACGAGATTAGCTCGGCCACCAGAAAGCCAGATAGGGAGCGGGGATTACCCAGCTGAGGCTTTGCCCCCGGCGGATAAGGCTGCTGACATTAGCCCATTAGCTGTCTTGGGGAGGGAAGCGAAGCGGGGGCTGGCTGGCGTCAGTAGCCTACACCAGTCACATCCGTAACACCAGTCACATCCGTAACACCAGTCACATCTGCAACGGCAGTCCCATCAGTAACGCGTCACATCCGTAATACCAGTCACACCCGTAACACCAGTCACATCCGTAACAACAGTCACATCCGCAACGGCAGTCACATCAGTAACGCGTCACATCCGTAACACCAGTCACATCCGTAACAACAGTCACATCCGCAACGGCAGTCACATCAGTAACGCACCACATCCGTATTACCAGTCACATCTGTAACGGCAGTCACATCAGTAACGCGTCACATCCGTAATACCAGTCACATCTGTAACGGCAGTCACATCAGTAACGCGTCACATCCGTAATACCAGTCACATCTGCAATGGCAGTCACATCAGTAACGCACCACATCCGTAACACCAGTCACATCCATAACACCTGTCACATCCACTCTCCTACTCGCCCTAAAACCTGACCCAGATTAGCAAGGTCTGCCACCATCTTGTTTTTTTTTTTCTTCTTCTTCTTCTTGCAAAAACATCCCGCTGTCCTCAATCGGACTCCTGCGTTCTTACGTTTCTTTTCCCCGGGCGAGCTCGAGAACCAGCGTCACAGCGCCACCTACTGCACGAGGGCGCAAATGGCACACAGGAGGGGATTAAGGGATCACGCGGAGTGCCGTTACCTAACGGTTAACTCTAGGGCATTTGCAGCGGCCTGATCCCGCTCATGAATCTGAGCAGAGGCCAGGGGGCCAGGGTGAGCCACAGGCCCCCAAACAGGTTCCTGGACCACCCATTTCCTTTTGGCTGAACCGGCACACCCAACTGAGAGACCGGGAAGATTTCTGACAATTCCGCACAGGATTGTTCTACAATGCTGGCCTCGTAAAAAAAATACAACAGCAAAGAGCACAAATTATGTCAGTTCACACTCTCACTCTCACACACACACACACACACACACAGAACCCTCTGCGTGACTTGCCCGAGACATTTGATCTATTGAACGGAACTGCAAATGAGACAGGCAGTTAAAAAAAAAAAAAAAATCTCACACAAGTTTCTCCCGTCCTGACGGCCCTGGAGTGTTACGTCTACGTGGCCTTTCAGAACAAAAACATAAATGCGAGTCGGAAAGTTGGAGGCTTCACACAGACCAAACAACAGAGAGCACGCAGACCAAACAGCCCGTCTGGGCTTCCACTCGCTCAACACACCTGGGGAGGTTCCGCTGCTCCCGTTCCCTTGCGTAACCACGGCAATTACACGTGATGTGCTTCCATCGCTCAAGTGTTGCCATCTCTACCGGTTTCTGGTAACAACCGACATCAAAAAAAAAGGAAAAAAAAAGGATCCCCAGTTTACCCATAGCAATAATATAAGCACTAATAAGAATGAATGCCACTTTGTCCCAGCCAATAAGATAACGGCAAGATACAGTTCTGTTTTGTCATTGCAGTTTTTTTTGTTTTGTTTGTTTTCTCATATGCAGCGATGTTGGGTACAGGGGTACATGTGGGGGGGGGGGGGGGGCAGGCTCGGGATGGGGGGGCAGGCTTGGGATGAGGGGGACAGGGGCGGGGCTGATGGACCCACCAGGTAAAAACTAAGGTGGAAGGATACCAGGAGAAATTAAGTGCCTTTTTAGAGCCGCTAACTACAGCCCACTACATCTGGAAAAAACACAGTAACTGCAAGCATGCACCTTGCTCAAAACAGAAAATAAAGCTTGTTAACGACCCAAATCGAGATGGACTCCTTGGGCAAACCCCCGACAAATAAGGACTGTTATTATTATTATTCAGATTTTTGAATTTCTTTGTTGCCCTTGCTCTAATCTTTGGCTTGTAAATGGCGGTCATCAAAAAGCTGGGTTTCCTCCCCAAGCGATCCAGTGATTATACGTCCCTAACCTTCAAATAGAGCACCCCCAGTTCACCCAACTGTCCCCAACGAGGAAGATTATTCCCCCCCTCCTTCACTGGTACATTATAGCACCACCTCCAATGCTGGGTGTCTGGAGAGCGAGCTGCACAAGCTGCCCCCAATAAAAAAAATAAAAATAAAAAAAAAACCCAAAATGAAGCGGGATGTCTAAGCGCAGCCTGGCGGGGGGTGGGGAGAACAGGGGGGGAAGGAGTAGATTTGGGCGGGGGGGGGGGTGGGGTGTGGGGTCGTTGCTAGGCGATGGTCGCGCGGCTCCCCCTAGCCCGCCAGCTTGCTGGTGACCAGCGAGGACTTCCTCTGTGGCAGGTCCTGCGGCGTAGGGATGTGGTCGCCCGTCACCAGGTTCTTGTCCGGGGCGGCCGACGGCAGCTGCTTCTTCATCTTGGCCTTGGCCATGTTGTAGTCGCCTGAGTCAAAGTACTTTTGCTGAGGGGTATGAGAGAGAGAGAGAGAGATAGGGAAGGAAGGAGAGAGAGAGACAGAGAGACAGAGAGAGAAGGAGAGAGAGAGAGAGAGAAGGAGAGAGAGAGAGAGAGAGAGAGAGAGAGAGAGAGAGAGAGAGTCAGGGGGTTGCTATGTGAGTGGGACAGGGGTGCACACGTGGCGCTCTCTCACCATTTCGGCTACTCATCGTGGGACAAACCCAGGTGTGAACCTACTGATAAGAGAAAGTAGCGCCATGAAACACAAAAATGGGCGGAGCTACCATGCCGTATCAGAGGCCCACAGATCTCAACCAATCATTGTGAAGAGACAGATCTTATGATCGCTTCAAACAAGCCGAAGATTGACAGCTCACTCTAGCTCCACAACTGAATGAGGTCGATGGAACCTCGGTCCCCCATGCTGGCTCTCCACATACCCCTTTCTGTAGCCTCTTCATCAGGAAGTCTGACCCCCCGGGCTTCTGTCCCAAGTTGGGGTACTTGGCTTTCAGCTTGGCCTCCTCCGACTTCAGTGGGTTAGAGTCCTTCTCCTGAGAGTCCTGAACGGAGAGGGTGGAGAGAAAAAAAAAACGAGAAAAAAAAAAAAAGACGTTATGAACTTTGAAAAGGCAACGGTGCCTATCTGATATGCAGAAGCTCAAATAAAACAAACAGATGGACATCGTTTGGAATGTCTGTATCCTAAATTATGACATCACAATGAGATATAAATCTTAAGAATCCTCAACTGACTGAGTGAATATTACTATAGCTTAACTTCACTTAACTTCATCTCCTTTAGTAACTCTATGAACCGGAGTTTAAATTGGGCTAATAACTAATAATCAAATCAGTAGTAAGTTAAGAAAACAATAACCGAACTAGGACTGCGTTAACTTTATTTCCTGTGGTGGCTTTCAGTACGATACGCGCCCTATCCTTCTCGGTGACCCGGTAGCTTGTGTCTGTTTTGCTAACTTTTCAATCACGTCCTGATCCTTCTTGATATCGAACGCTTTCGATTCCTTGCATCGCATTCTTCTCCTGTGGATCCCCGAGCAGAGAAAAAAATATGACGTGTCTGAACTCGCAGTGTTTTTAACGAGCTGGGGTGTGTGAACACATTCCATATCAATCTCAGCAGAAAGAGTCTTGCTGCAGGAAAAAAAAAAAAGTCTTGACTTTTCAACTCTGAACAAGCCCCGTGTTTTCACAAATCTGATTTAATCAAGGGTACGTGGAATCCCGACAGTCACGCAGAAGAAGGGCTTGAACCCACACACTGCTGCTGCTCCCCAAAGAGAGGACTGATTAGGGCAGGAAAATGGGACAGGAGTCTGGATTCAATCTGCATTAGTCCTGAACATTAGCCTGGATTTAACTCGCATTAGTCCTGAACATTAGCCTGGATTCAACCCGCATTAGTCCTGAACATTAGCCTGGATTCAATCCACATTAGTCCTGAACATTAGCCTGGATTCAATCTGCATTAGTCCTGAACATTAGCTTGGATTTAACTCGCATTAGTCCTGAACATTAGCCTGGATTCAATCCGCATTAGTCCTGAACATTAG
Organism: Anguilla anguilla; assembly: GCF_013347855.1. Taxonomy (NCBI): domain Eukaryota; kingdom Metazoa; phylum Chordata; class Actinopteri; order Anguilliformes; family Anguillidae; genus Anguilla; species Anguilla anguilla. The sequence goes on from NC_049208.1 coordinate 46,402,504, forward strand.
CCTGGATTCAGTCCACATTAGTCCTGAACATTAGTCTGGATTTAGTCCACATTAGTCCTGAACATTAGCCTGGATTCAGTCCACATTAGTCCTGAACATTAGCCTGGATTCAATCCACATTAGTCCTGAACATTAGCCTGGATTCAATCTGCATTAGTCCTGAACATTAGCTTGGATTTAACTCGCATTAGTCCTGAACATTAGCCTGGATTCAATCCGCATTAGTCCTGAACATTAGCCTGGATTCAATCCGCATTCATCCTGAACATTAGCCTGGATTCAACACGCATTAGACCTGAACATTAGCCTGGATTCATGGACTCGTTCAGCATTAGTCTGGATTCAATCAGTATTAACTTAACTTTTGCCTTAAAAACACAACAGGTGCTAATGTTTCAATCACAGCAAAAACAGTATGGACACACAAGGCCTATTTTTTAACAAAACAATAAAAAGTAAAGAGTTTTTCATTTCATTTTCATGTGTTTTTCATTAATCTTGAGCGAATCCTTCAGAAAAAATCTGCTTGCTGTTAATTAGGTCATAAACTAAATGAACCAAATTAATTTTTAAAAAACTAAGGAGAATGCGACGTCCGTTGCGAATGACCCTCGTCACTCCCGTTCGCCACCGTTCGGCACACGGCACGGTCGTGGAGGCCGACTGCAGCACATTTCCGTTTTTTATCGAGTTGCACCAAATCGCCGTGCATTTGAATCACTGAATCCTTCTCAGGTTACAGGCAATGTCATCCGTATCATACAGTCATGCTACGGTCACTGTTTCGACCCGAAGAGTCAGTTTCGCTCCCGTGATTAAATACTTCTTGGAATAATGAGTGAGGCTCATGTTTTACAAAGCACAGCAACAAAAGACTCTCGATTCTCAGGCCCGGCCCCTGCTCTTGTACCACTGACCGCAGTGCTTAACCTGCATTGCTTCAGTAAATACCCAGCTGCGCAAATGGATGCAGTGTAAATGCTGTGTTAAAAGTTGTGCAAGTCGCACTGGATAAGAGCATCCGTTAAATGCCTGTAATGTAGGCTAATGCAGGGCTCTATGCTAACGTTTTTGCCAAGGAGCACACAGAGAGAGAGAGAGAGAGGGAGAGGGAGATCCTGGCATGGCACAACAACGTGCCTTATGACTGACTCACCCCAACCAGAGGGGATTGATCTGCCTATACTTGTCCATCATACAGGAGCCGGCAGGTGAGAGGCTGAGAGCGCATGTGTGCTTTATCCTCCTTTACCTCTGACCCAAAATCCAGATGCAGGCTCCGCGTTGCACTATAAGAGCACAAAGCTCAGAGACGAGAGCAGGTCTGAAGAGCCTCTCGGGGATTACAGCCCACCAGCCTGCCACAGATCAAGCTATCTGATTGGATGAGGTGCAGGACTCTCCAGAGCTCATAAGTCTTTGCCTGGTATGGAGACTGAAAACAGACAGTAAATGGGATTTGAGCAAATTCTACAATCTGCAATGAGTGGGGCTGTGCAGTTCGTACACAATTCTTACTCACTGGACGCACAGTGCAGCAAAAAAAAAAAAATTTTTTTTATAAAAACATTTGATGAGCCTGGAGAATTCGTACACACCCCACTTACACAACCGCACCTCAGTCACTTAATAAATTATCTCTGAGCAGAAATATTTGACGCTTTGCCAAGGGAAAAATTTCCCCCAGGGACAGGAGAGGGGGAGTAGATGTGAACTGCTGACGAAAGACTTTTGTTGTTGTTTAACTTCTCTTTTTTCTTTCCCTCTTCCCTGAGTGCAAAGGTAGCTCAGGCGCACTGAAGGGTACGGCCATTCTAGAATCTCAAACCACAGGAAGGCGTTCTGGAACATTCCGAAACGTTTCTGGCATACGTGCGGCTTCGTCACATCTGACGGTCCTTGGGTTCCCACAGACCAGGCCTCAGCGCTACGAATCAAGCAATTCTGGGACCCTGGGGGGGGGGGGGGGGGGGGGGGCAGTGCTTCTCTGCTATCTGAACCCAAACGCAGCTCACGAGAAAGGACATCAGGTCACTTTTTTTTCCCTCTGAAACAGGAAGTCGTTTAATAAGCCGAGAATAAACTCTGGGCTGCGCGTTTGTCTTTCCTTGGCAGCGGCGCTCCTCCTGCGGCGCGCTGTTGACAGGATGTGGGCGCGGAGGAGGAGGAGGCTCCCGCCGCCGGACGGCCCGTTCCGATTTAAGAACGGAGCGCGAGCTCAAAGCCGACCCGTACGCCGGAGACGCGCCGCTCTCGCCCCGAAACCGACCGAGCGTGCGCTTTTAGCGAAACGCTTGCGATGAACCCCGACAAACTCCGCCCGCTTCTGCTCCCGCGGAGAGCCAAATGACGGAAAAGGGCAGGTGATTTGGTAAACCACCACTGCAACACACAAATGAGCACCAGGTCCCTTCTCTGCAGCACACAATTGAACATTATCTCAGCGAAGGCTCAAGTTCCTAACAGGGGTGCGCAGTTTGGGCAAGCACACTAGCCACCACCTACTGTGAATGTAGGCCTAAGCCAAAAACGTGGGCTAATTATTAATTGCTATACAACTATGCATGAACATTGCCCTTCATTTCCACTGTCATTGTCTTCATAGTGTAATATTTTGGCCATATAACTGTCAGTGGCATCACGTGACCTGCACGGTTTATTTTATATATACCAGTTTTCCCCACGGGTTAATATATTCCGAGCGCTGGAATGACTGGAGCCAGGGGACACTGTCATGGCCGCTGTAACACCCTGTGCCCACAATACCCACGTGGCATTGGGACAGTAGGGCTTCTTGAACCCACAAAGTGGGTGGAGCTATATAAGCAGAGTCACATTCTTGATGTGGGGTGAAATTTCTTGTTATTGGTTCATACCAGTGACTGACAGCTCAGTGTGTCCTTGCCCATTAAGGTAATCCACTCAGACATCAGTATTCAGCTCTGACAGCACCTGCCTCAGCCCGTCCTGACCAGACCAGGCCAGCGCCATTGATCCAGGTAACCTTCACAAAGCCCTCCGATGCCTGAATAATCGCTGAGACTCACAGCCAATCACCCCCCCCCCCCCCCCCAACACAGGTGCAAAATGCAGTCTACTGATGACTTCCTGGTCCTAATCTTTATTTTTTAACCAAAGCGAACAGCAGGAGCTGAGAAGAGAAAAAGATTCAGCATCCTAAAGTAAAACACCCCCTAATAATCCACCACAGGAGCTTCCCAGGTTTGGTGGCGTTGTAAAAAATAAAATAAATAAATATTAGCTGCTGTATTGAACCACAACGACGGGGAAATGACGACATTGAGCCGAGTCAGCCAAATGACTGCACTAAACCCGCTCTCTGAGATCGATTATTTAGCAATCCACGTGGTTCTGTGAATCCCGGACCAGTGGACTCCGTCACCTCTAGCAGAAACCGGAAAAATAAAAAGCATAGGGTATGACTCATTTTTTTCTCTACACACAGTAAAAACTGCACCAGATCCCGAGCAATCACGGCGCCGTGCCAAGAGCACCTTTAACGTTATCGTTTCATAGTTATTGCGAAAAAAGCCTGACATGAACGAATACAATCATTATGGGTCACCTACCAGGCTAACTGCTAATGTAAAAATATGACCTTGCAAGGAAGGGGGTCCAGAAAGGTACCTAATTGGTCATCAAGGATGCTTAAATGAGTACCCTCATGAGGACAGACAGAAAGGTGAGCCCTGAAAGAATATCATTTCATAGCAGCTATAGCTTAGAAATCACAATTTAACAAGGCTGTATATCCAATCATCACCCAGGATAGAAAGCTACATGTCTAGGTGTACATGTTGCGCCTCTCGCGTAATATCGGCTGGAGTCTGTGTTGTAATGTCTGACAGCTAAAACCGTCTTTCCAGTGACGCTATATGGCTGCGGTACCTGTACAGCAGACGCAACTTCGGCAATACAGCTTGCACTACGAAGTACTATTCAATGAAACCGCAGCTTTAAAGACAGTAACATTGGCTTAGTTAATACAGTCAGTGTGCAAACGAGTTGGTATAACCAGCTAGCTGCTGGATTCTGCGCTGAAGCTTGGTGCACTGTTTTATTGAGTACGTAGGCAATTAGCTCATGCTAAAACAATATTAACATTTGGCATTAGCTTTACCAACTACCAGCTTCTGATTTTTTATCATTTAACGCTACAACAGACGATTATAGCTAGCAAGTTAGCAAACTACAATATTTTTAACAACCAAAACCGGAAAGCACTTTGGAGTCAGAAAACAATATTGACCAATGGGGTAGAGGGGTTTGTTGGATTGCTGGACCCACACACCTATCAAAGTTGGGATAACCCGTGCAGAAGGCGGGACTTCCTTGTAGATCCCTTACGATCAAAACGTCGAACACGACATTCGAAAATTGTAGGCTGCATTTTTAAATATTCCTGCAATTAGTTTTTGCGTTTGTGCGGGCGGTTAGCTAGGTACCTTGTGAGACCAACGCTTAGCCATACTTATATACTTAAAGCATAAACCAATACAGCGAATGCAACAAAGTTAGCAGGTTGCTACAATTTCTACACATCATCCACAAAATCATCAAATATAACTTGCCTGTTTTTCCTCGCCAGACTCCAGATGAGCCTCCGACTCTTGGTTTTCTGACGACATGTTAGCACAATACAAAATAGTAACGCGCCTTTTTCTCGTCTGAAAAAGGGGGCTTTTACGTAATCACCCCACTCTCCTGCGCCCAGTTCGCCTCTATAATATTTCTATTCTTTTCCAAAATGGCGAATGACAACGGTGACATCATTGTGCGGGATCGCCAGGTTGGGAGAGACAAATACAGTGGCCAGTAAGAAACGAGAAACCATCTGTGCTAATAACCAATGAGAGATCAGTAAATCGACCCTACCGTATTATCGATCTGCTTGCGTCCAGTTGAATTGAATATTTTGAGGTTTTCTGGATTGTAGGCTACACCTCTTCCAATGAGTTTTGAGGCATTTGTTTGGGTCTGAGCATTTTAAACGTTTCTTTACATTTAGGTTTCATTCTGCTGCTGCTGCTGCTGCTGTCAGAAGTCATATGATTAACGAACACAAACGTGCCAGTTCCAGTGGCAGCTATACATGCCCAAGCAATAACGCTACCTCCACCACGAGGGGGTTCTTTGGATCATGAGCAGTGCCTTTCTTTTCCTACCATACTATTTTCCCTTTGCATCACTCTGGTGCAGATTAATACTCATCTCATCTGTCCATGAGAGAGAACTCAAAGGTAATTTTTTTTGTATGTACTTTTTTTTTTTTTTTTTTTTTTTTAGCAGACTAACCTTGCCACTCTGTTTTTGCAGCTTACCAGTGGTTTGCACTTTACGGTGAACCCTCTGGGGTTATGCTGGTGTAGTCTTCTGTTTATGGCATTCTTTGACACATCTATGCCTACATCCTGGTCAGTGTTCTTGATCTGTTTGACACCTGAAAATGGGTTTTTCTTCACAACTGAATGTATCCTTTGGTCATCCAATACAGTCTTCCGTGGTCTAACAGGTTGTTTGCTACTGCTGAGCTTACCAGTGCATTCTTGGTTCCTAGCAAAGTATCAGACAGTTGATTTTAATTGGCTAAAAATTGTTCTTTCTCTCTCCACCTTAATTGATGTGTGGTGAGCGTTCTGGCCCAAAATGGCTGCCGTGCATCACCCAGGTGGGTGCTACAAATTGGTGGAGGGTAAGGTGAGATCCCCCTCAACACTGTAAAGCACTTGGAGTATATAGAAAAGTGCTATACAAATTAATTGATTTATTCATTCCTTCATTTTGACACATCCAGTTTTTTGGCTATGTCTCTAGTCTATTTATTTGGATTTTTCAGGTTCATGATGGCCTGCTATACTGAAACTGACACTCATTTGGTCCTCATGTTGAGAAACAGCAACAGACTACAAATGCAAATTCCACACCTAGAATCAACTGTACACCTTTGGTTAGCTTTCTTGTGCCTGAACTAATGATGCAAACACACACAGCTGGCCAAGAACATCCAACTGTCCCATTAGTTTTGCTCACCTAAAATGGGGAGACTGTGTTCAAGCAATGGTCCTGTCCCGCCTGGACTACTGCAACTCGCTGCTGGCTGGTCTGCCAGCATCTGCCATCAGACCCCTGCAGCTCATCCAGAATGCTGCAGCGCGTCTGGTCTACAACCTCCCCAGACATTCCCATGTCACCCCCCTTCCCTGCTCACTGACCTCCACTGGCTGCCTGTTATGGCTCGCATCAAATTTAAGACTTTGGTTCTTGCATACCAGGCAGCTAAGGGGTCAGCACCAGGATACATCCAGAGGATCATCAGACCCTACACACCAGCCATATGATTAACGAACACAAACGTGCCAGTTCCAGTGGCAGCTATACATGCCCAAGCAATAACACTACCTCCACCACGAGGGGGTTCTTTGGATCATGAGCAGTGCCTTTCTTTTCCTACCATACTATTTTCCCTTTGCATCACTCTGGTGCAGATTAATACTCATCTGTAAATATGATTGTTTGTATGATTCTACAAATTCTGGACAATAAGTATAAGAAGAATTGACATCTTGTAATTATTCATATTCACCATTCTGAAGGAAATATGCATGAATTTTGTAAAGGCTGTGAATCAGTCGCTTACAACAAGCAAAGCATGGTTGTTCAAAAACGTCTAAATAGTGAAAAATCTGATAGAAGAAACATATACAAATAGCCAAATATTTCTCAAAGTAGATGGCATAAACATGATACCAGTACCTGTATTAATGTATTGTATTATTCTGCAAAAAACTTTCTTTTGGGAATTGGACCGAGGTTGTGAATGCGTCACTAAAATATGCCTCCTTAAAAGTACAGTTTTCAGTGATGAATAAAAATGTGGGGGGGGGATGTTTTAATTTTTTGGTGTATTTTATGGTGACAAATGACAAGCCTGACACCAAAGTTCAGTATTATGGACTAAACAGAAAAAACAGATGCTAAGAAACTTTGTCTCTTTCTTCTTCATGGCCTGTTGGGCAGGTAAAGAATAAACCAGACAAACATTATTACATTAAAGAATAGCCAGGTGCTAAGGAACACATTAATAGTTACTCATTGTACAGCTATATTGTATGGTGTACCAGTCATTTTTTTAAAAAATATCTACGTAACAGTGGCTTTGCTAATGATTACAGGGCTCAAGATGACTTCTTGGGAAACAAAAAAAAAAATCACATATAGAAGCCAAAACTGCATGTTTGCATTGTGTTTTGTCTCTTTGGCCTACATTAGTAATGATTATTGCAGTGACCGTTTGCATGAGGGTAGGCATAGTAAATAAAAAACATATGTCTCCCACGGGTAAAGTCATGAGTGAGGGAGAGGTGCAGAGGCTACATAACAGACTGTAAAATGGAAATAGAATGACTATGTTGATGACTGTTAAACCATGGCCACGGGATGCATGCCAAGGAAGGCGTCGTCTGTCACCTGTTCCGGTTTTGTCTGTTTATCCGGAATTCCCTTATTTTCAAAACTGAGAACCACACACCCCTATGTAATAACCAACACCATCCCATCTATTGAAGTATGGAATGTTTCCAATGTGGGTTGGGCCCACAATTGGGAAATTGTTTGTTCATTGACCTACCGCTTTTTGACGTGTTTTTCTTGTGTATGTATTTATTGTGATGATACTGCTATAGTATTCATGAGAACAAAATGTTCTTGTGTTCATGTAATATTCCACCTGATTGTCTCTTTACAAGATGCCAGCAGATTGTTCATTCTCCATTTTTCTTGAACCAAATTAAACAGACTATTTAAACCCAAATCCATATTAATCACAAATTGATAAACAAAAACACTTGACAATTAAATCCAGACCTAAACAGTTTGTTTATTATGTTTATTGTTTGTTTCATGATGTTCAGAATTCTGTTCACATAATAAGAAGAGATGAGTTCAGCATACACTTTTCACTGATACAACATTTTTCTTTCATTTATATGAACCCCAACAGTTAGTTCATTATTACGGCTCTTAAAAGGTATAAAACATTTAATGTATTGTTGATGTTGTTATGGTTTGTTTACATTTTGTGTCAGGGTAATCCTTGTTGATGTGGTGGCAACTGGGCATGCCAATGAAGCATATTTGAATTGAATTGAGTTATTCAAGCATCAAATGGCACACCTGGGTTCACAAGAGGCCTTTTGGAATGTTGCCGTCATTAAATGTTCTTATGTTCTTCTATTGTGATGCTATGGAGATCTAGAATGTGTCAGCAGGGGATTGGTCCTTATTACCCATTATAAGGGCAAGGACAATAATTTTTCAGATCTGGTCATAAGACCCATGACTCACACTCCTGCTGGTTCACACCCAACCTCACAACCTACAGCAACCAGCCAGATGAGACTGTTCACTCCACTACTAATCAAGCGGACTGAATTTAGTGTGGGCTTTATATTTTTGTATTTAATACAATTAAATACTTATAATTATGCAGAATCAAAGTTGAATTAGAGATCTACAGATTCAAATTTGTTATGTGCCCAGTAATGTATTGTGCAGTAGGAGGACAGAGGACTAAATGTACTCTAACTCTCTTGGTTACATTGCATTGTAAATACTGTGAATTGGAAATATGTTTACAAAAATCTAAATAAATAAATAAATAAATACTAGCAGAAGGACCAGTTGGTGCTGCTGTATGTTCTCTATGTCCAATATTGCATACACTGTAATGAGCTACCAATGTTTGAGGTGTTGGGACTGGGGAGGGTTTGTGGTTTTTTGGGTTAAGCAATGTCTGAACTGTAAAAAGCCAAAGCAAGTACAACTTTCCAACATTGCTGCCCTCTTGTGGATATGTAGAAGAATATCATACAAACCCTCATACACAGCCTACAGCAATGGTAACCAAGCCTGTTCCTGGAGATCTGCCGTCCTGCAGGATTTCACTCCAACTTTAACAAAGCACACTCATTCAAGAGCTAAAGGTCTGCATTGAGCTGCAAATTAGTAGAGTTAGGTGTGCCAAATTGTTGAAAACCTACAAGATGGTCGATCTCCAGGAACATGGTTGGTTACCACTGACCTACAGTATGTAAGCTATTGTCAACTTTGAGCATCTTTTTAAAAAATGAGTGATAAAATGAACAAGTACTAAACAGAAACTGCTCGAGGTCCATTGTTTTATTTATTATAATTTTTTTTATCATTAATGTTGCTAGTTTTGCAACATTTTAAGGTTTAGCCAAAAATAACCCTTTTTGAAAATAAAAGTTTATCCCACTCCCAAAGAAGACCTTCAAAGGCTTCTCTTTGTTTCATCGACTTGTACCATTTGGATTTTAAAATTATGATGGAAACACTGAGAAACAGCCACGTTATCAATCTAATATCCATCTATTCATTATCTATACCCACTTATCCTGGTCAGGGTCGCGGGGGGTGCTGGAGCCTATCCCAGCATGCATTGGGCAAGAGACAGGAATACACCCTGCACATTCCCTAATTCTCTTTGCCATGCTGCCGGTGGGGCTTTTGCACAGAATCTCCAGAATGTTCTCATTTGGACTCCCCCACTCCTGCGGTCCAGCCCCGCTTTCGTTGCCACCTGCTGCTCCTCACCACCGTCACTCGGCCCCGCCCATCATCTGAGCTGCAATTTGAACAATGTAAACATTGATTGACTGACCATGTTGGCCACCAATCTACACCCTGAGCCAACCAGCGGAGGATGGGTTTCCCCCTTGAGCCTGGTTCCTTCCGAGGTTTCTTCCCATCTGTCACAGGGAGTTTTTTTCTTGCCACTGTTGCTTTAGGCTTGCTCCAGAGAGGGTTTAGGCCAGGGTTGTCTGTGAAGCATATTGTGACAATTGTTTGTAAAATGCGCTATATAAATACATTTTGATTGATTGATTGTTTGACTGGTCACCAATCTATCGCAGGACACACACACATTTCACACACACTCATACCTATGCAAACTCCACACAGAAAGGCCGGGATTCGAACCCAGAACCTTCTTGCTGCGAGGTGACACTGCACTACCATGCCACCCCGTCAATCTAACATTTCAGCTAAATTTCCAAGACATTACTGTAAATTTACTAACAAAAACCACTGCTTTCTATTTTCCTCAAATAATCTGAACAGTACGTAAAATCTACTGAATCTTGTACTAATATGTAGGCTATGAAGCCTGTAAATGGGCGCATTGCATAAAAGGTCTTTGTGTAATGTTCAAGGTTACTTCAGCTTTTTAAAGATTTTTTCATTTTTATTATTATTTATTTTTGTATTGTAATCTATTTTATTTCTGTATGTTTTTGTTTCTGTTTCCCCCTGGGAATCTGGTATAGTTAGAAACACTGTTATAACTGTAAGAATTGTGGATCGCATTTAATAAAGAAAGACCAAATATTAAATTCTTCTGCGTTATAAAACCTATTGGATGAAGCTAGTGCCAATCTGGTTGAACATTACGTTTGAGGATTAATGCTATGTATTTCTAGTCTTTCTGCTATACTATTGGTCAGTTTCTCATTCCTCTCACTGTGATTGGTTAAGTTCTTGAACAGCAACCGCCGCCGGCTATCACTCTAGGCTGCAAATGACTAACAGGAAGTTTTATATATTTACTTAGCAGGGACTCTAGGAAGTAGCTAGCAAGCCAAATAGCTTGCCATATAGCCTGTCGGACGAGCTGTCAACGCAGAAAAAGTTTGGATGAAACATTTAACTGATCTCTAAAACTGCCAAATAATACGGAATACAAAGATTCTGACAGTAAGTAGAAACTTATATATTGATGTTTGTAATGTTCCGTATGTCATGTTTAACTAGTTAGCAAGTTAGAGCTGTGTAACAAACTGCCTCGCTACGGTAGGCTATCTCTTACAACTTTAACTATGTAGCTAGCTAGATTGCGATCTAAATGTTTTGTGAGACAGCTTTATGACATGTCGCTTCGTAGTAGTTACTTATATGACTCTAAAATTGTTCTCAATGTTTTTGTCTCGGGAGCATTTACTGTCGCCAGATCGAATAAATTGTGAAATGTTATCTAGCCGTTTTGAAATATGCCAGTGAATTTTGGCTATCAAGTTTGGATGACCGAGGAGACGGCACATGTCAGGGGTAACTGATGGCAGCTCCGAGTTGGCAAACACATCTTTTTGCCTATTTCTTGGTTCATAATAGTAATCATATCGCACAAGTCACAAGTACCAGTTTTCAATATAACAATTTAAAGCGTCATTTAACGCGTAAAAAAACTGCATGCAATGTAAATTTGAATCATTGTAGAAGATAAACATGAAGTTCGAACCGTATATGCTGTAACTTTCGGATGTCGCACAATCACCGAACTATTGGATGGGCATCCAAGCCAAGAACAGTGGCTGGCGCTCCATGCAACGAACTAGCTAGACAGCCAGCTTCAATCACTAGGCTACACTGTGTTGCTAAGCACACCTTTGGGTTGCTTCTGTATTGTTGCATATCGAGACAGTCGCTGAACAAACCTGTTTTTTTTTTTAGCGTGTTCGATATGGGGGGGTCATCTGATACTTGTTTTGGCGACAAAAGAATGCCTGCCCATCTGAATGAAACGCGTCGTGCGTCTGAATGGGGGTGGGTTCGGACGAGCCTTTCCCACAGTACTTTCATGGCACCTAGTGTCAATATCCGCGTGCGGCTATGGGAGCGCCAAACATCCTATATTACACAAGCCCGCAGTTCGCAGGGACTACCTGATACCGGTAATTTGTGCACTGGCCTTCTTTAGGCAAACATCAGTCTTATAGCTTCAGGACAATGCGATATTATTCCTACGCATTTATACGTCTCGTGTTCTTGAGTGTCAGAGTATGGGGTTTTAATGGACGACATTTATTTATTTTATTGCTGTTTAGCAGGTGTCATAAACTACTTGTTCAGGTCCTCAAACAAGCAGTTAAATGGCGAGTAGGCAAGCTGGACTTATGTAAATACAAATATAGTTTTTGTAACGTAGGCTATGCTCAATAAAACATGTGATAAGGAGGTGTTATCCTTGAATGTTCAGACAGGCGGGTGTTGCATTTAACACAAGTAGGCTGTATTCCTGTAATAAGGAGGACGTGTTCCCGGTTCCGCCCTGCTGTAGCCCAGGTGTCCAGGCCGGCAGGAGGCAGGATGAGCACACTGACCTACCGGAACCGTCGGTCCGAGGCCCCGCCGGTGAGGCGAGAGGAGGAGGACAGCGACGTGGGCCGGGGGGACGTCCCGGAGGAGGACCAGGACGACTCCAAGGACATCCGCCTCACCCTCATGGAGGAGATCCTGCTCCTCGGCCTGAAAGATAAGGAGGTACTTGGCGCTGCCGCCGTCTGCCCAACGAGGCTGATCTCAGAACAGCGGGCCCAGGCGTTCGGGGGCGTGGCCGCTGGCCAAACCCTCGCCCAAGACTGGTCTGAGATGAGTACTGTCACGTGGAGATGGCGGGTCAAAAATGTGTCTGCTGTGTTTCAGGAGCTTTCTTAAAAGGGCAGTGTTGCCAAGGGAGATCTGTCACTAGGTCGAGGGACTTTCAGAGCTATCCTTTTGGGTTTGAACCCCTCCCCAAATAAATAAATAAATAACAATAATAATAAAATACCTATAAACATGTGAAAGTTGTCCACAAACAACCTGAAATCCAAAGTGTGTCTGTTGGGTTTTGAATGTGCCCCCCCCCCCCCCCCCATTGAATTCCTGACTGTTTCCCTGCATACAGCCACCTATTCCATGGAATCAGCTGAAAACGGCAGTGGAGCTCAGATACTCATTAGTTCTCTTTGTGAGTGCTCAAAGATGTATCTCTCCTCTGGGGAAAATACCAGTTCTCCCTGTTCTTGTGAACACTTGCGATTTGAAAGACAGAAAGAAAAAAAAGACATTTTTTTCATGACATACTTTGTTTTGTTTTGAAATCGTAATATCTGCCTTTGGGCCGCTGCTGTCTGAGCAACTGGCCGGATTTCTTGAAATCTTTCCACAACAGGATTTTCCTGTTGTGAAAAAAGGGGCTAAAGGGCTTAAAGAAGGTTAACGAACTGTTAAGATGCTCCTGTGTAATGCTGCATTCCTGTTTAACCAGTCGGGCGGCACTGTGATGAGCTTGCAGCTCTCCTTCCTTCTCCGTTTTAGGTTTATTACGGAGAGCGCGGCTTACAGGGCGAAGCAATCGCAAAGCGGGGGGAAGGCGACTTACCTTTGCACCCTGTGAATACTGCACAATTAAAATCCCTTTCAATTTTTTTAAAAAAGCACAAAAAGGAAACCTGAATTATTAAGTTCTGGCCATATATAGCGTTTATGCCAGCGGCCAGCTCTGTACATACACATTAAATACGATGTCCGGTTTTGTTTTTCCCACAGTAAATGTCACAGCACGTCTGTCTTTGATGGTTGTCTTCGTAGTTTCTCAATATTTTAGCCGCAACAAGGGCTGTAAATAGTTATTTCCTTAGCTTGCATTGTGACACACTCAGATTAAACATACTTAAGTTCACAAGTGCTGGGCGTAAATGCGTTTATTCGTTTGAACGCATCCTGTATGAACACGTGTGTGTCCTGATTCAGGACAGCTCCTCTTCCGCATTGTTCCTTGAGCAAACTTCCCTGATAGTGTGTGTGTGTGCATGTGCGTGTGTGAGAGAGTGTGCATGCTTGTGCATGTGGGTGGGTGTGTGTGTGTACTTGTGTGAGAGAGAGATAGCGTGTGTGTGAGAGAGAGAGATAGTGTATGTGTGTGTGTGAGAGAGAGAGATCGTGTATGTGTGTGTGTGAGAGAGAGAGAGAGAGATAGTGTATGTGTGTGTGTGTGAGAGAGAGAGAGAGAGTGAGTGACTGCGTATCTGAGTGACAGAGAATGAGTTGTAAAGCTCAGAAGACATGAGGCTCAAACCCTGTAAATCTGTAAAGAGTGTGCCATCTGCAGCCTTGTCTCCAGGGTGGGTTGTGAGGACCCTATGACAGAGATGCCCAGGCAGAGTACTGTGGCATTCAATACATGCTCCCAGTACGACCTTGACGACCTTGGGGAACGGTGTATTCAAATCGACTTCCACCCAGTGCCTGCGCCACTGTCCCTGACTGCTGGTGATGTCATCGCAACTGAAGTGGCTCAGGTGCGCTCTGCTCGGCCAGCGAGAGCCAATCAGAGGTCATAAGCAGAAGCCAGTCAGAGGTCATAAGCAGGAGCCAATCAGAGGTTATAAGCGGGAGCCAATCAGAGGTAATAAGCAGGTCACACAAATGTACAAACTTTTCAGGTATGATAGGGTTGTAAAGGGTCAGAATATTTCTGGTAAATTTCCGGAAATTTTGGAAGGGAAGTTAAGCTCGGGAATTTTGGGAATTTTGCACAATTTCAATATAAAAATCTTACCTTTTAATAATGAACTTATTTGGTGGGAATACATATAAAAAACCAATATTAGGTCTTATGGCATGTTTTGGTTAAAAGGATTCCCATTTAATTGAATTGTAAACATGCACTGCATTCAGCAGCGCACTCTTCCATCACATGTACTGATCATTTGCCAGCATCCCTTTAAAGGTGCAGTGTGTAGAATGTAGTGGCATCTAGCAGAACAGACATGGCAGAAATGGAATATAGTATTCATAAGTATGTTTTAATTAGTGTATAACCCCATGAAAATAAGAATTGTTGTGTTTTCGTTAGAATGAGCCTTTATATGTACATAGGGAGAGGGTCCTCTTCCACGGAGGCCGCCATGTTGCACCGCCATGTTTCTGCCGTAGCCCAGAATAGACAAACAGCTCTAGAGGGGGCGCATTTGCCTGGGTACCTTCCAAAATAGCTGTGCGTAATACCACACGTGTTGTTTACGGTGTTGTCGTCCTTTTTAGTACAGTCTGGCTTGATTGACAATCCACTTATTCAGTAGGTGAGAGTATAAGTTTTCTAACGATGTATAACATGTCTCATTTTGCTTTTGGAATAGCATTTCATTGGTCAGCGTAATCAAAAGTCTTGTTATCATCACATTCACTTACGCATTCACTCTCTGGTAGCAGTAAAATACACCTAATGAAACATTGTTAACGATTTTTCGTAATTTCTTGGAAAATACTATTATTATTGAGGACTTCTGGGAATAGCTAAGCTATATGTTTGCTGATAGACCTAGCTGACATCGTTTTCTGGTGTAAGACAGAAGCGGATAGAAATATATCATTGATTTACTCTGTCTCTGTCTCTATCTATTGAAAAGAGATAAGATTTCATCATTGCTATGTAAGTATTACTGTTCAAAATATTTCGGTCATATACGTTATTTTTGAAATTGAGTGTCTTTAAATAGGTTAGTGGTGTTTTATAATGAGGATTTTTCACACTGTAATGTAAGCGTTAGTTAGTAGTGTAATAGCTTTTGTGACGCATCATGTCTTTCTATGATTTACCATACAAAGCAGCTAACGTTAGCTAACATTAGCAATAAAACGCTACCACAATGCGGAACAATTAACAATCATAATCGCTATCTTACTTGTAAGCTATGACCTATAGTTTTACAGACTAATTAACTAAATGCAATTTAGTTAATGTCGTAGACGATGACATCATTTTTGGAACTTACAGGCCACGGTAGCTTCTCCTACATCGTTGGAAAGGGAGGGGTGGGGGTATTCATTTGGTTGCAATCTGAAACCTTACTGCTAGATGCCACTAAATTCTACACACTGCACCTTTAAATAGGAATTCAGTAAAATTACAACTCTCTGCATGCACAGTGCATTCTCCCATCACGTGTGCAGCCCACATTACTGCCAACATGGGGCGACATAGCTCAGGAGGTAAGACCGATTGTCTGGCAGTCGGAGGGTTGCCGGTTCAAACCCCGCCCTGGGCGTGTCGAAGTGTCCTTGAGCAAGACACCTAACCCCTAACTGCTCTGGCGAATGAGAGGCATCAATTCTAAAGCGCTTTGGATAAAAGCGCTATATAAATGCAGTCCATTTACCATTTAACACTACCGCACTGTCTGAGCCAAAGGACTACATGCTTTCAGGTAAGTTTTGATTATATTACTGGAGTGAATATATTTTATATTTTTTATGATATTTCAGTTAACCGGCAGATAGTAGCCTAATACAAAGTACACAGTTTATACCTTGTTAACACCTTCTGCTAGCTAGCTGTTACCATGTGATGTAGCTTGATTGAGCATGCTTATTGAGGAGTTTTAATGAATCTATTTCCATTCATTCTTTATTGTAAAACATTTATTTTTATAAATTAGTTGTTCACTTTAAACCCTAAGGCCTACTCTGAATTGTTATTTCGTTATGTTTTGTTTTCGTCATAGAAAAAGGGGTTGTAACTAATATTTTTTGTTGATGAAATTAACGCCGTCTGATAAGTAGGATATTTTTATCGCTGTGAAACTGCATGGAGACGTCGTATAAATACTGGTAATTTTGGACAAGCAGTTCGCTTCTCTTCAAAACTTTCCGGCTTTGGTCATGTAGTGTGCTGCTGACGTCACTTGGCACTACTCACGGTATACTGCTCGTCACTAGAACCGCGGGGTCAGCTGACCCCTTGCAGAGTAAAATGGGATGTATTTTGTTAATGTTTATTCCACATGTCTGTCATTCCTTGACTTTTTCTAAAAACATAGACTTCTACTGTCTATGTAAATAGAATTCTAAAACAACACTCGAAAGACTGTTTTTAGGGGTTTTTTTAGGTGTTAAGAGAAAAGTCTTTTTTTTGGAGGGGGGTCATAGGGAATGTTTGCAATTATGTCTGCTTATGATATGGTAAAGTGTTTGTTTCTATCTGCATATGACACGGTAAATGCAGCCTGAGCAAATAGGGCTATATTTCCATTTTATTCCTGTTATTTCCCATTAATTCCAATAAATTCCCGTGAATTCCCATTAATTCCCGTTAATTCCCATGGAAAGTTTCCATCCATGAATATTCCAGGAATTTTGCAACTGTAGGTATGGATCAGAGTTCTCCTTTTGGGGACTTTGGGTGACTATGGTGGCAGCATTGTAGACCCACTTCAATTAATTCAGTTGAATACTTTTCCCAACTTCAAGGTTTAACAACCCATTCACACTACGTATCATGAATCAGGGACTGAGAAAGAAAAACAAAGAGCACAAAAAAAGACCTTCTGGCATTATCCTTTAATTCGGCTTCCGAAGAGTAGGTGTTGGACAGCTGGGCTGAGTTTGCTGGTGTTGTGTAGCGGATCGCTTCGGACGAACTTCACCCCTCAGGAAATGGAGTGCCTGTCAAACAGGCTCTTAGGGTCCTCTCAGGTGTGACTCTTGCACAATGCCCGCTGTCGGTTTGGCCTAACCAAAGCCGTCATTATGCAAAGCAAGGTGTGGCATGACCGATAACGTCTTTCTGTTTTCATTGGGTTGGTCAATGCCTGGAAAAATGCTTGAGTGTTTGGTATATAAAGGTATTACCTGTCATCCTGGTTGGAAAGGCTGTAAAATGTCTGATTATACAGAGAGCACACACTGTAACTATAGACCCTTATACTGCACAACAGGGATGTCACATTCCAGTATTGAAGTGTGACAGTGTCTGCTGGGTTTTTCGGTGCGTTCCAGCACTCCGGTGATTAATTAATTAAGTCGTTAATTTGCTAAAGAGCCCACACACCTTGTTTCCAAGGCCTAACCTGGTGGCTGAAAGGAAACCATGAAACCACCCAGACACTGCGACCTTCCAGGCCTGGCGTTTGACACCACTGGTAGACAAAAGCAATGGACGTACGAGTTGTCATCCAGTAGATTAAAATGGGTTTGTGGGCGGGGCTTGGTACTGGCCGCCCTACCGGTGGCTTCGGACAGTCGGTGGGCGGAGCCTCACGCTGAACGGAGAGGCAGACCTCGGCCGCAGATTTGGCAGCAGTCGTCTGGGTGATGCGGGAGCCGGAAAGCCGCCATGAGCTCCCGTTTGGCGGGAAGGCCGAGAGGTGCGGGTGAAGCGCGGGGGTCGAACCCGGGGCCAGGGAGATTGTGTTTTTTTAATTTATTTGACATATTATCAGAATCCGGAGGCATCGGTCAGATGTGTGGCGTGGGTCATAGGGCAGCTGAATCTCGAGCTGACTGCACCCCCCCCCCCCCCCCCAAGAAAAAAAAACCAGGGCTGCCCAATCCTGTTCCTGTAGGTACCGTCCTGTAGGTTTTCCTTAATTTGGCACATTTGTGATTCTACCATTTGGCAGCTCAACGAGATCTCTAGCTGTCGAACGATTTTTTGATTTTACTGGAAAAAGACCTGAGTCTTAAATCACACCGAGCACTCTCTTTCTTTCACGAATGTGCTGAGGGTGTGCGGTGTGTGACCCGGACTGTGCCCTCTGCTTCTCCTGAGAGTGTGCGGTGTGTGACCCGGACTGTGCCCTCTGCTTCTCCTGAGAGTGTGCGGTGTGTGACCCGGACTGTGCCCTCTGCTTCTCCTGAGAGTGTGCGGTGTGTGACCCGGACTGTGCCCCTCTGCTTCTCCTGAGAGTGTGCGGTGTGTGACCCGGACTGTGCCCTCTGCTTCTACTGAGAGTGTGCGGTGCGTGACCAGGACTGTGCCCTCTGCTTCTCCTGAGAGTGTGCGGTGTGTGACCCGGACTGTGCCCTCTGCTTCTCCTGAGAGTGTGCGGTGCGTGACCCGGACTGTGCCCTCTGCTTCTCCTGAGAGTGTGCGGTGTGTGACCCGGACTGTGCCCCTCTGCTTCTCCTGAGAGTGTGCGGTGCGTGACCCGGACTGTGCCCTCTGCTTCTCCTGAGAGTGTGCGGTGTGTGACCCGGACTGTGCCCCTCTGCTTCTCCTGAGAGTGTGCGGTGTGTGACCCGGACTGTGCCCCTCTGCTTCTCCTGAGAGTGTGCGGTGCGTGACCCGGACTGTGCCCTCTGCTTCTCCTGAGAGTGTGCGGTGCGTGACCCGGACTGTGCCCCTCTGCTTCTCCTGAGAGTGTGCGGTGCGTGACCCGGACTGTGCCCTCTGCTTCTCCTGAGAGTGTGCGGTGTGTGACCCGGACTGTGCCCCTCTGCTTCTCCTGAGAGTGTGTGGTGCGTGACCCGGACTGTGCCCTCTGCTTCTCCTGAGAGTGTGCGGTGCGTGACCCGGACTGTGCCCCTCTGCTTCTCCTGAGAGTGTGCGGTGCGTGACCCGGACTGTGCCCCTCTGCTTCTCCTGAGAGTGTGCGGTGTGTGACCCGGACTGTGCCCTCTGCTTCTCCTGAGAGTGTGCGGTGTGTGACCCGGACTGTGCCCCTCTGCTTCTCCTGAGAGTGTGCGGTGCATGACCCGGACTGTGCCCCTCTGCTTCTCCTCGCCAGGGCTACACGTCCTTCTGGAACGACTGCATCTCCTCTGGGCTTCGCGGCTGCATCCTGATCGAACTGGCCCTCCGGGGCCGCGTCTACCTGGAGCCCGCCACCATGAGGAAGAAGGGTCTCCTGGACCGCAGGGTGGGTACCGAGCGCCCAAAACCGGGCTGCCTGTTTGAGGCTCACTGCCTGGTTGCGAGATGTTGCGCCAGTGTGGTTGGCTCCAGTATAGGTGTTTCCGTCACCCGTTTCAGCGTAAGTAAAATGATAACAATACGGCAAAAATACGAGGTCAGTAATTTTTTATTTCCACAACAAAAGGTTGTCGCAGTATGTTGCAATGTGTCTCCCCATATGCCAATTTGTTACGTTGTGCTATTTGGACAAGATACTTTGTGGATGAATCAGGGACAGTTTGCATCACTACCGAGTCACGGCATCTCACCCGCTTAATGGATGACCGGACTTCATGTCCCTACTCCGCAGTCTCTGGCTCCAATTCGTACAACACGGTGGCGCTCACAAACTATACTACCCGGGCTTCAAGATGATTTTCACCAAGCCAACGAGTGACGTCATGGTGACTTTGTCTATATTTTTTTTTTAAGTCTATGGTACGCACGCTTAGTAGAGTAGAACGCTTCATTGGCTAGCACTGTAGAACTCTTGAGTGTAAACGGAACATTCTTTTTGCTTTGTGAGGAACTGTGAACACACACAATGTCCTATTGGTTTCCGCTGTAGACTTCCTGAGTGTCAGAGAAGCATCCCGTTGGCTAAAACACTGTAAAACTGAACATAAGCAGAACATTGCTTTTGTTATTCCAGCTATGAATGCCCCAAAGGTTAATTTCCATTGAACTCTTGAGCTCAGGAACTCACATTTGATGAAGTCAAACTCCACACACAGCCTGTATTTTACAAAGGTCTCTGTATTTAGAAGAAGATCGTCTTTTGTTAAGACGTAAATATAACGCAATACATTGATGTATGGAAATATCTGCCAGTTTAAAAAAAAAAAAAAAAGTTTTCCTCTCTATAAGTTGACGGACCCACACCTGTCCCACCGCATGCCTCTGATATGTGGTGTCAGATTGCCTAGCAACGCTACATTCTATGCCAAACCTAGTGCTTAGTGAAGACCAGACAAACAAGATCTAGCCTATTGGAAAGAAAAGGACACATTTCTTGCTCTTGTTTGCAGTGTGGGTGTCAAACATGTCAAACTTAAAAAGTTCCACGTTCTCGGTGTCTTTGAAGCACCTGGGCACACAACCTGGCAGTTTAACTCTTTAGTGAGCGGAGAAGCACACAGGCTCTTGTTTGCAATGTGGTTGTCGATAACGTCACGCTTAACCCCTTCACGCACATGCCAAATCTGGCCAGTCCTTGCCCATTTAGGGGTACCCTATTTAAAGCTTTAAAACTCCAGACGTGAACACCACAGAGACTTGAAAAATGGTTTAAATGAAGCATGACATTTGTACCATTTACCATACTAACTTAGATCCATTTAAATTCATGATTTAGGAAGAAGTAAAAGGCCACAAATACAATTGTTTGGCAAAAAAAAGCAAAAATGAATTTGCTCTTTTTTAGTTTGCAATATACTCAGAGATCCCATATATGAAACAGGTTAAACTATACATGTCCTGGATTAAAAACTCCTTGACCACAAGTGTGTAAAATCTAAGGGTGGATATGTAGAACTTCTAAAGATCTATGAAGCAAAAAGTAAGCAGTGTACCCAGTGTCTCCAAATTTATCCAAAATGTCTAAATTATGCATTGCTGTAAATCACAACGTAATCATGTATTTCAGTAGAAATCAACTGTTTTAACTCAAGAAACCCACTTGCATCATTTTAAAGTGGGAATTACAAGATTTTTGTCAGTAAATTGACCTAAAATATCTAGGGGTCCTGAAACATATCCAAAATCTCTCCAGAAATTTACAAAATGCTTTTCGTCCATTATGAAGCATATAAATGTGGCCCTTATGAAAGTTTAAGATGAAACATTGATTAATAATGCAAAAACATTGTCACAAAATGTGGTACAGTACCTAAATGTATAATATTAAAACAATATTCAACCTTCCACCAAGTTTTGGTGATGTTCCAGCTTTCACGTCATATCTGGTGCATCAAACACAAACACTACAAATCACCAACGAACTTTTACATTACAGTGTGAAATATCCTCATTATAAAATACCACTAACCTATTTAAAGACATGCAATTTCAAAAATAACGTTTATAACCGAAAATATTTTGAGTAATAATACCTACATAGTGATGATGAAATGTTATCTGTGTTCAGTAGATAGACTTGATTCTCTGTCTCTTTCTCCTCTTCTGTTTTACTCCAGAAACTGATGTCAGATATGTCTATCAGCAAACATATGACTTCGCTATGCTCAGAAGTCCTCAATAATAATAATATTTTCTTAGAAAATATTACTGGATAAATTAATTGTCAATCAAGCCAGATTGTACAGAAAAGGGCGACAACACCGTAAACAGCATGTTTGGTATTACGCACAGCTATTTTGGAAGGTCCCCAGGTGTCACAAATAAGCATATATTTCATTAAGGCATTATGTTTTCGGGTTGTCCGTCCGTCCGTCCGTCTGTCCTTCCATCCGTCCCGATTCTTGTGAACGCGATATCTCAGGCACGCCTTGAGGGAATTTCTTCAAATTTGGCACACACATCCACTTGGACCCCAGGATGAACTGATTAGATTTTGGTGGTCAAAGGTCAAGGTTACTGTGACCTCACATCCATCCCATTGTGTCATGAACGCGATATCTCAGGAACGCCTTGAGGAAATTTCTTCAAATTTGGCACAAATGTCCACTTGGACTCAAGGATAAACTGATTAGATTTTGGTGGTCAAAGGTCAAGGTCACTGTGACCTCACAAAACACATTTTTGGCCATAACTCAATAATTCATACGCTAATTGTGACGAAGTTTCACACAAATGTCTAATAGGATAAAACGATGAAGGCGGGCGGTATTTCTAGTTTAGTGGTGAAATTAATATTTTTATGAATGCCCAGAAGGGTGAGGGGTGTATTTGCAGTAGAGACTGCAGGGAGTGGGTGTTTGTTAAACGAACAACCGGCGCGATAATGATGGCACTGCGAAACTCCATATTTGGCATAGTTGTCATGTATCGTCTACTAATGAATGCTGACTACTAGGGGTAAATGCGCGAAGTGGTTAACAAGAAGTTCCCGAACACAGAACTGAGCAGTTTAACTCACGGTGTGAGCGGGGGACCACTCTACAGAGCGATTAATACTTTGGTAATGAGTACAGCTGAGTTTTTCGGAGGATTGTCTTAAACACGAAGACGTCAGCTGGCAGTATTTGTAGCTGGCTCCGTGCCAGCACTGGCCTGTGAAGAGCGAACCAGCCGATGGCCCACTGTTCCGCTTTCTTTTGGGCTGTTAGCGCTTATGAGAAAATGGCGTGTTGCTAATTAGCTAGCGTTCATGCTGAGGTGTGAATTATTATTGAATTCGAAACTTTATTATTCATTATTAAATTCTCCCTCCCATAAACATGACTCACATTTGTGTACTACAGTGAGGTGCTGCTGTTGATAAGGGTGTGATGCTTTATCAGCATATACGCAACGTGGTCTTCCTGCAGCCGTTTTATATACTAGATCCGTAAACCATGAAAATGTCAACATTTTATCACGTCAGCTGGCCACGTGCATGTCCGTTACAGCTGAAGAATTTATATATATATTCCCAGAAAACTGAACGTTGTGAAGAGCCAAGCTTTCCCAGGATGTCCTCTATTGAACAGAACATTTAAGAGCTGAACTTCATACACGTTTATATTGTACTAAATGTAATGTACATACAGGTAAAATATTAATTTCCATGCGGATTTAGACATGCTTCCGTGTGCTAGTGTGTTAAATAGCCAGTGCGCTGTTGGACAAGAGTCAAACGTCAGTTACTGTCGCTGGGCTTGTGGGGTTCTCCACTAGAGGGTCTGGGGTGGGTGCCGTTTAAATAAAGGTCACCCCCAGGGCCTGGACTAGGATGGTCCTGACCAGTGTGCTGACTAAGCCAACTCTTTACCGCTAACAAGCAACACCCCCCCACACCCCCCCTCCCCCCAGGTGCTGGTGAAGTCCACCGCCCCCACCGGAGACGTCCTCCTGGACGAGGCGCTGAAGCACATGAAAGCCACGGAGCCGCCGGAGTCGGTGCAGAGCTGGATCGACCTCCTCACAGGTGAGCCTCCCGCCTCCCGTGCACCGGAGGGTCACGGGTTCAAAACCTGGGCTCACAGAGGAGATGCCCTCCAAAACACCCAAGGACAGGGGCGTAGGAAGCAGGGGGGACATGCCCCCCCCCCCCCCAATACTGGAAACAGTTAAACTTATTCCCCAACAATAATTGTACCAACAAAAAAAAAAGTTTGCACGTGTTCTAACTTTTTAAAAAATGTAAAAAAAATTAAAAAACACTGAAGAGAAAACACTGGTGAATGTTAAAATACCTGTTTTTTAATCAGATTTTTAGTTTCTTTACAGCTAGCTTGGATAGCTTCAGTGGCAGAGTGCTAAATGTATCCTCATTTTGTAGTGTTGACAGTGTTCAGTACGCACTCAGAGATGTGGTATGAGAGGAAGCTGAGGGAAGTATTCATAATCGTGTCTACTAAAGGCCGTTTACCTCTGCACGCTATTGCTTGAGTTTGCCATCAGACGCTGAAAAGCTGAAAAATAAGATGATGTAAGCTCATATCAGTATTCGCATTTGATATAATAATACGATACACAAGTTAAGCTGTAAGAAAAATGATCTGCCTTTTAGCCTACTTTCGCTAGAGTCTATCGAAAATAATTACTCGCGGTTTTTCCCCTGACAGCATAAAAATATGCGAATGAGTCATTTAAGCCACAGGTGTCAAACTCTACGCCTGGAGGGCCGCAGTGTCAGCTGGTTTTTGGGGTGTTCTGAGCACAAGTGTTTCATTTTAGTCGATGATTGGCTAAGGAATCCGAACACCTCATTCTCAAGGCCCTGATTGGCAGCCGATTGAAAGGAAGCCACAAAAACCCGCAGACGCTGCGGCCCCCGTGGGATTCAGTGCGACGGCCCTGATTGGAGCGCTCGCCCGACGTGTGTGTTAAGCGTGACGACTGTCAGAAAGCGCCAATCTGCACACCGCCCTAATCTGTTTAACGCACCGCTTTGTTTTCTCGCCGCTCGATCGCGTCTTTCCCCCGACGACCCGCCCCGTCGCCAGGGGAGACGTGGAACCCCATGAAGCTGCACTACCAGCTGCGGAACGTGCGGGAGCGCCTGGCCAAGAACCTGGTGGAGAAGGGCATCCTGACCACGGAGAAGCAGAACTTCCTGCTGTTCGACATGACCACGCACCCGGTGACCAACACCACGGAGAAGCAGCGGCTGGTGCGCCGCGTGCAGGAGAGCCTGCTGGAGCGCTGGACCAACGAGGCGCGCCGCATGGACCGCCGCGCCCTGGCGCTGCTGGTGGTGGCGCACGCCTCCGACGTGCTGGAGGGGGCGCTCACGCAGCTGCCCGACGACCGCTACGAGGTGGCGTCCGGCCGCTCGCGCGCGCTGCTGGACAGCGACCCCGACGTGGAGAGCAGGAAGCCGCAGGCCTGCGAGATGATCTGGGCCGTCCTGGCAGCGTTCAACAAGGCCTGAGACCCCCCCCGCCCCCCCCCCCCCCCTCCTTAACCCCTGCTGCTCATTCAGCACCCCATCCCCCCTCCACCCCCCCAGCACTCATTCAACCCCCCCCCACCTCACCTAGGTCATCACAGACTCATCTCTTTGAACAATCTCCCCAAACCCTGTCACAGCTGTCCCCTAAAACTCGTGGGGGTGGGGCTTAATTAAAGGGAGGGTGGGGGGTGAGGCTGGGAGGGGAGTGAAGTTGAGGTCTGCGGCCTTTTTGAAACCTGGCTTTTTTTTTTTGTTGTTGCTGTTGTCCTACTTTTCCTCGGGCGTCCAACCTTCAAGAGTGCTTTCTAAAACCTGCCCTTCCGGAACTCTGGGGTCGTTACTACAAAATTGGCTGTCTTCGAAGATGCCTGATTTTGTCTCTATTTTATTTTATTTTTGTTTGTTTTGTTTCGTTTTTTTTAAATCTGATGTTTTGTCTGCTTCCTTGGGACGGCATCTCAAATGGGAAGTACGGTAACGGAGAGGCACCAAATGCTTCCCCGACAGCCTCAAACTGCTGTTATCTCTTTGTTACTGTCTGACAGATGGCACTATCTATTTGCCCTCTTATGTTGTGTTTAATGTATTTTAAACACTCTCTAGGTGCAAGTAAATATGTTTTTTTTTTGTTGCACATTTTTTACATTGTCCTGGGGCTTAAGGGCACTAGGGACCGTGGAGGAATGAAGTTTGCTGGCATACATTTACTTGGCACAGCAGCAGCAGCAGAAGAAGAAGAAGAAGTAGAAGCAAAGAAGAAGCTGTAAAAATCTGAGCTGCTTGCTTTCTGCCCAGGGGGAACACAGACTTATGGGTAAAACTTTTACAGCATCTCCAGTTCTTTTTTTTTTCTCTTTTAGATTCCCTCTCTTTTATGTTCGATGGGGCTATACTGCCAGAACCTGTGTACTGTAGAAAATATGAATGTATTTAAAAGAAGGGCTTTTGACGAAAGGACTTTCCCTTGGTAAATATCTGTTGTTTGACTGCCCTTTTTTTGGAAAGAGGATAAACAACAATGAAAGGTGCCTGAATGAAATGTATATGTCGTTGGATATATATTTTCTAAGGCATGCTATTACTGATTATAATATTTTTGTTAATTGCTAAAGGTTATCTTGAACAAAGTCTATTGTCCAGGTGGATCCACAAGCCAACTGGGGTCCTGAACAGTTTGTATTTAGCTGTCTCTGTTGAAGCCTGTCTGTTTATGAATGAATGAATGAATGAATTCTTTTGGGTTTATTTTATTTTATTTTTACAAAAAACTTTATGATTTATTAAGTGAATTCTTACATGGCTATACAATAGTTGCAACTTCAGTTCTAAATTTTAACTTATTTCTTTCTTTAATATATACATGATAATACCTGTGAGATACTTGCTTTGTTAGGAGACCAGCCTTCTGAGAATGTCCTCAGAAATAATGAAACATTTGCAAAGTGCGCCTGGGAAATCTGCAACTTGCCTTGTGGAACGCCAAGCATGTAAAAACGACTTGCAGGCCCCAGTGATCGAAGGGTTCTCTGGTTTCTAACGTTCCTTTTTGAATTCTTCACACAAGAATTTAGTGAAGAATTTGGACGTCTCAGTTCAGGCCAGCTAGCTGTCGGTTCAATCAATCAGTCAATCAAATTTTATTTGTATAGCGTATTTAACAGCAGTTGTCACAATACGCTTCTCAGACAACCCTGGCCTAAACCCCCCACAGGCGCAAGCCTAAGGCAGCAGTGGCAAGGCAAAACTCCCTGTGGCAGACGGGAAGGAACCTCGGAAAGGAACCAGGCTCAAGCGGGAAACCCGTCCTCCTCCGGTCGGCTCAGCGCGCCGGCTGGAAACAGTTGGCTGAAGCGGTAGCCTTTGTGCCGGTGCAGAAGAATAAAAACACGCGAGCGCACGCGCGTTATCGCTGGGAAGAGTGCAGTTTGTTACGGGCGCTCAGTCTTAGTAGAGTCTCTGCTCCGTTTCCTGTGTCTGTGCCTTTTTGCTCATCTGGGTAATTATATATTTGTGTTTTATTATGTTGTTAAATTTGAGCATGTCGTCTCTACTGGCTAACGTTACCAGGCACCTTAGGACTGGGCATTGCTAAGAAAAACTGCACTGTATTTACGATAAAATATGAAGTGCTTACAAGTTATTTCTCTGTTTGTATACATGGGTTATTTTTGATGATGTCTTATACTGCACAACAGCTCCCCCTCTGGTGAATGTCGTTCCCACTCGTGGGACCACACAGCACTGCTCTTCTGAGAGACTAAATGTGTTCTCATGCACCATCTCTGTCCTTGTTGTCTGTGCCTGCTCTCTGCCCGTCCAGATAAAGCCATTTGGCTCCATGCTAGCTTCTGAGCATAGTTTGTACACTCCTGTAGATGCAAATTGTGGCCAGTGATGGGAATGAAGCTGGTTGCTAGGGGGGATGGTTCAGCCAATCGGCGACCAGCATGCGGCAGGCTATGGCAGGGGCCTTAGCGATGCCAGCTTGTGTGTTGTGTGTGTGTATGTGTACATGTGTATGTGGTGCATGTGTGTATGTGGTGTGTGTATGTGGTGTGTGTGTGTTTGTGTCCTTCTGCCTGTGGTATGAGAACTGTGAAAGGAAGAGCTATCCCAGAGAACACGCACACACACACACACACACCACATACACACACATACACACACACACACACACACACACACACCACATACACACGCATACTCACACACATACTCACGTACACGCACACACCACATACACACCACACATCACACACGCACATGCATACACACACCACACACACCACATGCACACACACATATGCAAACACGCACAATGCTATGACTTTCTCATTTTTTCTCTCTCTCTCCCTTTCACTCACACAGTCTCTCTCTCACTCACACATACTCTCTGGCTGTTTACACCATCTGGTAAAAATGACCCAATTCAGTTTTTTTTGCTCACATCTGGCACAGATCAGATATGTATAATGAAAGTGTAAACAGGAAAAAAGCACATGGATTCAGATCTGTTTTGTGGAAATAAATCAGATAGGAATCAGCTATCTGCCAACGTGACTGTCACCTGAATGCATAGGACGGAATTTCTCGGTCATTGCGATTCACACGTCATACAACAATCGATATTTTCATACTTTTTTGCATTTGAATGACACGTATTTATATAGTCCGTTGTGGACCTAAGATGCTTCGAAAAGCAACAGCTTGAATTATTATTTCCGTCTCGTTTTATGTCCGTTGTAGATGGGGATATGGCCGTGGCGGCAATATTTTCATGCCGGTAAGCAAACCCTCGTGTGCGCATGCAGGCTGTTTCCAGCGTAAGCCATGTGAGCACAGGTATCGGGTACGGCTCACTTTTAAAAGCAGATGTAAACAGGCGGTGAGAAAAAAAAAAAAAAAAGAATACAGGCAAAAAATGGGAACTGGGTATGGAGACCTGCGGTGTAAACGTAGCCCCTCGCTGCCTGCGGTTGGGAATCCTAGCCGTTCCCGCCCGAAAGCTAACCGAGCAGCATGCGGGTTGACTTCAGCGCTGGCTCACATCTCAGTGGCACGCGCACCTGCGCACCTGCCTGTGCCTGAGGGGGCAGGGCTTTCGCCGCACACCTTCCACCTGTGACCCCGCCCACTTCACTCTTTCCTACAGTTAGCCAAGCCTCCTCATTGGCTCAAACGGGTCACAGTAATTTTTCTCTCCGCCTCGGCTGCTGAGTGGGGAGTCTTCTGGCACAAAATGGCCGCCGGGCCTTACCCAGGTGGGAGCTCCACTTTGGTGACTGAAGCGAGCTTCTCCCCGGTTTTCTGAGACCGTGAAGGGAAAGGCGCAATATTAAAGCCGTCCTTCTCTGAGACGGTGATTGACAGCAGTGATTCACAGGATTTTGTAGCACTGTAGCTGGGAAGAGTGCATTCTGTGTTCCATGACTGTACTCTGAGAACTCTGTGGGTTTTTTACACAAAGCTTGTTGTGGGGAGAAAAAAAAAAGAGAATCTACGTTTCACCCTCTTGTGTGTATGTTTTTTTAGGCATTGGTGCTGCCTGAAGTTGCGGACAGGAAAACAGGATAGCTCAAAGGTCAATGGCAGTACAGCAGGTTATGTACACTCAGCCTCCAACATTCCTCCCTCTTTGTGCAACTACGGGAGGTTGGCAAGGTAGGATATTTAAAGTAGGAGTTACGGTACAGGAAGTCCTTTGTCCTCGTTCACACCCCTTAAAGGCTGAATAGGCGTCAGATAAAAAAGCTTCGATTTCAATGGCAAGAAGGCAATGTTAACAGTGTGGAGCCGAGCGTCTGCAGCATAAAGAATCTGTGGCATTATAATCTTCTAGACTCAGCAAACAGGAAAGGTCTGTTTTGAAAATGAGAGCTGAGCTGTATTGAAGGCTCTCTTAAGAGGTGGAGCCCCTGTTGGCTTTAGAGTTGCTGTTCAGCTCAGCGTTGGCATCGGTATTTTGCATATATAGTACAACAGTGCAGAAATGACAACAAATAATTGTATCCCTTGTAGCAATCTGTATCTTGATGCCACTCATTTGACAACAACTTTTCTGAGAATTGTGTTATTACAGTGCCGTGAAAAAATGTTTCCCTTCCTGATTTCCTCTATTATTGCATATTTGTCACACTAAATTATGTTAATAAGTTATATATCTTTAGACAAAATGCAATATTATTTTTTTTTAAATGGTTGAATTTATTTAATGGAAAAAAGGAATCAAACCCCACTGTCACCCATGTGAAAAAGTAATTTCCCCTTTAAACTTAACTGGGTGCATGACCTTTTTCCAGCAATAAATGTAACCAAATGTTCCTATAATTTGATATTCATCTTCTTTGCAGAATTGCTTTATTTCAGACAAAGCTTTAATCCTGCCACAGAATCTCTATTGGGTTCCAGTCAGGGCTTTGACTAGGTTACTCCAAAACTTCAGCCACTCAGATGTGGACTTGCTTTTGTGTTTTGAGTTATTGTATTGCTGCATAACACAATTGTGCTTGAGAGTACTATTGTCAGAGTACAGACCACAGTCAAATGAAAACACAGGCGCAGTGTTACTTTTTGGACTATAGGTGGAGACAAAGACCCTGGATCGAACATTTCAACTATTGCGTTTTAAAATTCACAACCCCACCGCTATAACTTTTACTGAATAATAATAATAATAATAATAATAATAATAATAATGAAAGTTGAAGAAGAAATACATAGGTATACATTGTTGTGACACATGAATCAAAATATTTATTTTCCATAAGGGTGTGTGAAGCAGAAGGAAGATGGAGTTAAGGGTGGGAATTCAAGCGAATGCAGACCCTTTACTATAAACCCCTCCCCAGGTCTATAGCACCACTAATCTGTGAAGTGAATGGGTTTGACCTGACCTTACAACTATAGTCCTATGCCTTAACATCTACCCATACCCAAACAGTTTGTTTTGTTTTGTTTTGTTTTGGTTTGTTGTTTTTTGGTGGTGGTGGGGGGTCCACCTCCTTGTCCTCCAACATATGAAGGGTGTGTGTTGGGTTTCTTTGGGGGGGGGGGGGGGGGGGGGGGGGTATCTGGTGATGCTATAGTTTTTGCTTTGGTTTTGGTTAACTTCTGATGCTGTGCAATGTTAGCAGTGGCTAAATGCATATGCCACACCCCCTGGGACATCTGTGGGAGGAGCTACTGCCGTGGTAACCTTGGAAACCCCAGCATACATCAACCTGCCCCACCCCTGCTATAGGGCAGCAAAATCAATACTACTCTACAGAGCCTGGGCTCCTGAGGACAGCTAGCCTGTTCTACTGGAATAGAGCTAGCCTGTGCTCCCGGAGAGAGGTAGCCTGTGTTAATGGGATTAGCTAGCCTGCGCTGCTATGGAGAAAGCTAGCTTGTGGTAATTGGGAGAGCTAGCCTGTGCTACTGGCGAGAGCTAGCCTGTTCTTCTAGAGAGAGCTAGCCTGTGCTAATGGGGAGAACTAGCCTGCAACACTGGAGAGAGCTAGCCTGTGCTAATTGGGAGAGCTAGCCTGTGCTCCTGGGAGAGCTAGCCTGTGCCACTGGAGAGAGCTAGCCTGTGCTAATTGGGAGAGCTAGCCTGTGCCACTGGAGAGAGCTAGCCTGTGCTAATTGGGAGAGCTAGCCTGTGCTCCTGGGGAGAGCTAGCCTGTGCCACTGGAGAGAGCTAGCTTGTGCTAATGGGGAGAACTAGCCTGTGCTACTGGAGAGAGCTAACCTGTGCTAATTGGGAGAGCTAGCCTGTGCTCCTGGGGAGAGCTAGCCTGTGCTACTGGAGAGAGCTAGCCTGTGCTACTGGGGAGAGCTATCCTGTGCTAATTGGGAGAGCTAGCCTGTGCTACTGGAGAGAGCTAGCCTGTGCTCCTGGGGAGAGCTATCCTGTGCTATTGGAGAGAGCTAGCCTGTGCTCCTGGGGAGAGCTATCCTGTGCTACTGGAGAGAGCTACTGTTCGATTTGCCACTACAGCGGTAGTGGACAGGCCCTGCCGCCAGTGAACCGCCACAATTTGCAAAACTTCGGCGGTCCGGCAGCCGGCCGACCGACAGACCTACAGGCGCGCGTGTTTACCGACTGACAGGCCTACAGGCGCGCGTGTTTACCGACTGACAGGCCTACAGGCGCGCGTGTTTACCGACCGACAGACCTACAGGCGCGCGCACTTACCGACCGACAGACGCGCGTGTTTACCGACTGACAGACCTACAGGCGCGCGTGTTTACCGACCGACAGACCTACAGGCGCGCGTGTTTACCAACTGACAGACCTACAGACGCACATGTTTACCGACTGACAGGCCTACAGGCGCGCGCTCTTACTGACCTACAGACGCGCGTGTTTATCGACTGACAGACCTACAGACGCGCGTGTTTACCGACTGACAGACCTACAGGCACGCGTGTTTACTGACTGACAGACCTACAGACGCGCGTGTTTACCGACTGACAGACCTACAGACGCGCGTGTTTACCGACTGACAGACCTACAGGCGCGCGTGTTTACCGACTGACAGACCTACAGGCGTGCGTGTTTACCGACCGAGCCGCGCAACAGCCAACTTTAGCTCCAACTTTAGCTCTGCGTGCGGGAAATCGAACATGCACTGGAGCGAGAAGAAACCGCGCGCTCGCCGAGTTCTGATAAAGACTGCAGATTCATTCCTCTTCCTCGTTCTGTTTTTGTTTCTGTTTTTTAAGGAGTAGCACTGCCTTGTATTGATCAAAACGCAGAACTCAGTTCTGTGCTCTGGTGTGTGATTGCTTATTTATGTCCTCTACCCACACCCTCTGAATGCATATTTAACAGACAGCCCATGCCAGAGAGCAGAGCTGTGGTCAACAAAATTGACTTGTGACCTGGGGGGTGTGCTTTTGGATCAGGACCCGGTCTGGGGGCCCTGTGAACAACGGCCTCAGGATAAAACAGCCAGCCGTGTAAAAACGAGAGGTGTAAAATTTCCCCCCCCACCCCACCCCACTTTTTGAGGGAATTTGCAGAGCAAGTAAATAAGCAAAAGCAAAAAAAAGGTGAATAAAATAAATAATAAAAGGGAAAAAAGGGAGGAATAAAATAAATAATGAAAGAGAGAAAAAGAAAGAATGAAAGAATAGAAACAGCCTCGAAGCAGACCTCGGGATCATGGTTTATTCATCCTGTTCGGTCCGCGAGTCTGGAACCCTGAACCCACTTACAGGAGGGGGGGGGGGGGGGCATCCAGTCGCCATGACCGCCGGGACACTCGCTTCTCAACTCCGAGCCCGAGTTAGCTTAGCAGTCGAGGCGCTCGCTGAGAATATCGATCCTCATGAAAGGGCCGGAAAAAAAGAAACAAAAGCAAAAATTCAGCCTTCACTTAAATTCAAGTCTAGAAGGTCAGGACAAAAGCGCTATAAGGGCAAGATTGAACCATCCCCCCCCCCCCCCCCCTTCCTCTTTGCCTGGGTCAGTGCCAGTTATAAAAGTATGCCCCTGATTGAGGAGCAGTCTGAGCGTGTGCAGAGTCGGGCGTTGCCATGGGGACAATGGCAGGACCATAGAGCTCCGTATCCCGGCCTGGACGGACGGTTGGTTTTTTTCCACTGGTATTTCTACTCATCCCGGCTTTAAGCCTTTCACTTTCCAAACCGAGGTATAAAATTAATAAATAAGAGCAGAATAAACCAGTTTGGCGGTTTGGTGTTTGGTGTGAGTGGACATGTAAGCCAAATGGTGGGGTTGGGGGGGGTCCAGAGAGATTTCACAGGGAACCCCCCCGTCCCCCCCCATCCCCAACAGGTTGACGGAGTGGATTGCTGCTGGGCACACACACACACACACACACACACACACATACACACACAAACACATCCACGCACTCACACAACACCCCCCCCCCCCCCCCCCATTGACCAACTGGTCAGTAGCCTCCTCAGACATTTGCAGCATCTCACCAGTCGGCACCTCCATGATGCTAAAACTCCCCGCCTTGGAAGCCCTGGATCTGCCCGTATGGCCCCAAACGGCCAGGCTGAGTCCGCCAGCCCGCCACTCTCCCCTGGGCTGAGCTTACTGCCAGTCCCAGGCTTCATCCCCCCAGACCATCTGATTGGGCCTCGAGGGGTGGGGGTGGGGGTGGGGAGGGGGCTGGTCCCCCGTGACCTTGCCAGAGGGGAGGTAAATGTTCCAAAGCTGATTAGGCCTGTTGGACCCGTAGGTCACAGTTTAACCCCTTCCTGTCCCCATCCCCCCCGCACTCCAGGAGGGGGTACTCCCCACTCCAGGAGCTGTCAATACTTATTAGCCATGCAAACAAAAGCGGAGAAGCACCCCCTCCCCCACCACCCCACCAAAAAAGAAAGAGAGACACATCATTAGGCTTCCAAGACCAGGTGATAAACAGGAAGAAATGACATCTAACATCAAAAGTAAGAACTTCAGCGCTGTACTTGGATAGGATACCAGGTATTATGATAAGAGGAGACAAAAATGATCATTTATTATACATTTTTAAAAATGGCCTTTTATTTTTTGGAAATCCCAAATTGGAATGCCCATTAACACTGAAACATTCATCACAAGACATCTTTTATCCAAAGCGACGTACACCGAGTACACACCGAAGGTCACAGGAACCGATACAAACACAGGTCAGATTAAGAGCAATTCTATCATACAGCAACAGCTACATCTACAGCCTTGGACATCAAGTCTAGACAGCGTGTGCTCTTCTACGAAGACCACGGTTGGCAAGTCCGCTTTGCACAGACATGAGTCAGAGGAAGTGTGTCACCTGACCGAGTGTGTATCCTGACTAGCTAACCCCTGCCTCCCTAAGAGACGCTAACGCCAGTGATGCAATGACTCCCCGCCCCGCCCGGCGCTGGCGGCAGGGGAACGCCAGGCCATGCTGAGACGGAAATGGGACTGATGGCAATGCTGGCCCTGAGCACCAGCAGTGGGGTGTGGCACTGCGACAGGATACTCATGTTGAAAAGGAAATCTTACCCACAGTGAAATACGGTGTTGGATCTGCCCTTGTGGTCCTTGTTAAAGTCAGTGGAGTCATGATCTCAAGCAAGTAGCAGGACTTTTTTAAACAATGGGTTTTTTTTTTAACCAAAAACCGGCCATCCCCTCGCTGGAACACTCCTACTTTCGGCAAGACAGTGATACCTCAAAATCAGCCAAGAAATAGTTTTACGGGAATTACCATTTCACATGGCTATCTCAGTCTCCAGACTTGAACCGGACTGAAAGTTTGTAGTTTGAGCTGAAGAGGGCAGGCCATAAGTGCAGATCAAAGGATATGAAGGCCCTTGAAAGATTCTGTACGAAGGAAAAATCAAAGACCCCCGCAATATGTTCAGCAATCTCATAAAACACTATAATTCCTAACCTACCGGACAGTAGATCTCCAGGAACAGTGTTGGGCAGCCATTCAACAGAAGATCACTTGGTAGTGAATCCTGAGGGTGTAAATATTACACCCTACTTTTCTTTAATACACATAACCTGAAGAGGCACGGAGAGTATCCTAGATTCTAAATGACCGGGAGGCAGAACTTTAATATCTGTGCGAATATACTTCCCTCCGACACGCGTAATACATTCCAGAACGTACAATTGAGTCACCACAAGGGGGCGCCGACTGCTTTCGCGTTCTAAGACCACAGCTTCCTGGGAAAAAAAGATATACAGTATAACCTAACTTTTCACTTCTCTCGATGCAGGCCTTTGCGTTACTTTTTTCCCTTTCGATAGTAAATACAAGCTTTAAGAAACTGTCGCTACCCTCGCGACAACCTCGAATGGAAATGTGGGAAGGAGGTGGCCGACCCCCACACACTTCCCGACAAATGCGCACACCCGTCTCCCGTGTCCTTTGAATGGGAAGCGCGTGCCCATTGTCACAACAATGGAAGATCGATAGAAGTATTTACAAAAGCGGCTGCATTTTTTTTTTCATTTTATTTTATTTTATTTTATTTTTGTACAAAAGCTTCTGCTGGTCCCGTCACACAATGTGTGAGTGCCAATACTGAGGTTTTTAAGGGAGGGGGGGAGTATTTGGGGGAGGGGGGGGGCATGCCACTCGCCCTCTCTTTTTTCCTTAAAAGGACCTGCTCCACCCCTTAACAGCCCCTTGGGTACCACAGAGGTTCAGATGCCATGCCGGACAATCAGAGAGGTCAGGCTGTCCCGTGTCTCTAGGGGGCTGAGGGGGTGGGGAGGGGCGGGGCAGGATGAAAGGAAAGACAGAATACAATGAAATGATACAATGACCCCCTTCCTGATGTCCACTCACTCCAACTCAAATGGAAAAACAGACACTGGTCCGACTCCCTCTAACTCCCTCTCTCGCTCTTTCTCACTCACCCACACCCTCTCTCCCTCTATCTGTCCGCCCTCTCTCTCCCTCTCTCTATTTACCCCCCCCCCCCCCCCCCCCCTCGTCTGCCATGCTGAAACCCAAAACTCTGAACACACAGAATAATGTCCAGCATTCATTTAACTATTAATAGTCCAAGAGGGGTCATATGTACACCACCATAGTAAAATCTTCTCGGCTGGGGTTTATTTGACACTGAAATTTTTTACTGTGCATTTGCAATCTGCTACAAGAACTATTAAACCTCTTAACTAGACACAGAGAGACTGGAATTATGGCCGTTATATGAGTTAATAGTACAGAAATGCTCTTTGTCATACAAGCGCCAGATTAAGCCCCTGATGCTACTTAAAAACATGTTAACAACACGGATTCAACACAAAACAACACTATATGGGCCTTTAAACTCCTAAAAGCGGAAGAATCTGCAGACAAAAAGCCAATAACTCCTACTACATTCTTAACATGTCATTTCTCATCTACGGAACAGGAACACAGCTAAATGGCCAGTGTTATATCAACTCTGAGAGAGTAAATTAGATTGTGTTGTGGATCCAAATAAACACTGTAAGAGTTGACACTGACACTGGACATGTTAATGTGAAACACGCCATTCTCTCTTTATGTGGGCCTACTGGTCCTGGAACCCCTGGTTACTACACTGACAGGGAGATTGAGGGTCTGGACTTCCAAACTGAATGTTGCAAGATACCAGAGTGTTATTGATTTAGATCTAAGGAAGATCAGTGCTGTTGCAGGGCATGTATTAAAATGTCCAGTGTTAATTCAACTCTAAAAGAGTATACATGAGTACAACAGGGAACATATGTACTCTGTAAGAGTTGATTTAACACTGAACATTGTACTGTGCACTTGGACAGAGTATCTTTGGTGAATGCACCATACTTAGATTGCATTCAAAAAAATCATAAGCTTCCAGCGTCCACTGGACAGACAACGTAACAGAGCTTACTGTATTTAAACGGCTTTGTGTGCCATAGAACGCACATGGCTGTTATTTGTCCATAGGGATCTTTCCCGCGAGAAAATGACCTCATACCCAAGCGCTGGGCGCGCACAAAACATCAGGATCTGCATCGAACTGCGAACTGCTTGAGGCGAGGGTGAAACTCTCCGGTCACTGCTTTTTTCATTTCTTCCCCTCACCACTGCGCGCGCTGACTTTTAGCCCCTGCCGCGGCCTTTCCTCCTCTCAGCGCGCCGAAGATCTTCCCGTCTCCGCGGGGCGCGAGGGCACCCGCTCGCTCCATCCGTGCGCGGCGAGTGCGTCCGCTCGCGGATTTTACATTCCAACCCCGGGCAAACCGTCAGACCACGGCCCGTTTAGCACCGAGCGAGGGCAGATGGGTGAGAAGTAGCATGTGTTCTGGTTATGAACGTGGGCCAACATAAATGTTTGCCGTCGGCACTCGCGCATGATGAAATGCCACGATGATGCGAGTGAACGTTTTCAATCTCAGAAAGCGAGCTGCAGGACGGTCACCTGTCTTTATACGGAGGGATACCTGGCGATTCCTGCGGTCACCACCGACTCCTGCGGACGTTTAGCACCGCAATTGCTCGCGAAGGTATAAATAACGCTCTTTACCCTTTTAAGAGCCAGTTTTTTTCCTTCTAAATTCTAAATTAGTGTTATATAATTCCACTGCTTTCTGCCCCATGTAGTGATTGTCACAACAGCATTAGAATGTTCATTTGAGAACAAACTAATCACATATTTGTGATCTCACACCTTAAAGGGTTAAAAACATATACATTATAGGAACGATTATATTTGACAGCTGGCAGTGAACGTATGCACCATGGTTAGACTTGGATTTAGCGCATCTTCATCAAACATATCCGGGAAGAAGTAAGGGAATATTCCAGGAAAATCTGGGGAGATATTTGATTGGCCATAGCAAGCTTGTGCAAAATTATAGGGACATAAAAAAAACCTCACTGAGGGCCTACACGTGATGAGCACGTGTACTCAAACACAGTTTTCACTCAGAACCACCCAAAATGTTTTGTGAAACGTCGACATAGCAGAGTTAAGCCGTGTCCGTACTTAATTGTGGCGAGTTTAGCGTTGGAATACGGTGTATCAGGGTATAATGACGGGTTGCGGAATTTCACTGCTGCGATGCGGGAATTATTCCAGTGAAGTTTGTTGTTATCGCAATATACGCCGAGTCCTTGCTAACGGGTTGATGGGATCACAGGTGTTACCATAACATTATAGTTCGTAATAGTGTGTGTGTGCGTGCGTGCGCGCGTGCGTGTGTGAAGGCCTGCCATCAGTGCTGAAGCACATTCTCTACGATATTGGTTGATCATTTTGATCAGCAAGTTTGCCTCTTGTTGACACATTACGCAATAAATCTATCAAATGTCAACTTTGAACTGACGAACAAACGCAAGTGATTAGTCACGTGGTTTTGAATTCGATACCGTCCTGCCAGCTGATTGTCATTTGATATGCACACATTTTAGTATCTGTCAATAACGCCGAGAACGAGTTTACTAAGCAAAACCCCTCATAGCGATAGGTCTTTTTTTAATTTAATTATTAAATATGCATATACCCTACGGAGCATTCCTCTGATTTTCACAGAAGTAAGTTATATTTTTACATTTATTTGACAATCAGCTGCAGCTGTCGCTATCTTTTATGAACTTGTTTAATTATGTATAAGCTAGGCCCACATATGTTCACCAGAGTATGGTAAAGTTAAGAGTTTTATTGTTTTTTCATTCAGCAATGGAACATTTTTCCCGAGTTCTGTTGTACAACTTCATATTTTAGGTTCAACTATGGATTGGTCCGTTAAATTAACATACCAACCCTGTTAATTACTAAGGCGGCCTGAGGGAGCAATCTCCAAGCTAAGGGCAAGCATTTTCACCTCGACTTTTGAAAAAATATATAATAAATAAATAAAACCATTCGAGGAAAACAGTTAGGTCCACACATACACGATCCTCGCAAAGGTTTGCCCGGGCTCCCACGCCTCGCGCCCGGATCTCAACCCCTGTTGTGGTTCGCCTCGTCTCCACGGAGACGCCCGACTTCTCTCATCAACGACCCCGCGATTGATCGACAGGAGCCACAGCGCCTATAACTCGGGAGGCTGCTGTTTCATTGTTCTCCATCCTCGACAGACTGGGGTTTCAATCGATAACTGCGCCCTCCCCACCTCTTCCCCTTCATTCCCCTTTAGTTTTCCCCTCATCTCGTCCTCGCTGCAGACGATGCTCGATTCAAATGATGAAGTCCTGGGATTTAAATCGCGCTATAATTAATAATTAACCAAAAACCATATAAACAGCGCGACTATAGCCTACCTCAGCGGAAAGTAATTTGAAATAATAATAGCACGTTCCAAGTGTTTTCCCCCCATATCTGTAACCTGGCACAACATTCTATTGGAAGCTTTCGATGCTAGAATTTATACAGCCGGGAATGTAGCTGAAATAACTCTAGAAATTACTCTACTGATTATTCGCACCGTTAAGTATTAGTTTCAAGAAGGTGTTGCTGTTGCCATTAATTAGAAGGCGAGCTACAAGAACGACCGCTTGAATTACCCATTCCACAATCATCAAACAGGAAATTAAAATTATTTTACTGGAATGCGTACATCGTCAACGAGCCAACAATATATTGTTTAGGCTACTATATTTGGCATTATTAATACATATTTTCTTAATTTATGGAGATTTCTTGAAACTGGGGCAGAGGGCAAAGGAAAAAAAGTCCCCCCTTGTCTCTGGTGCACGTTTGTTCCAATATTTCCACCTCGCTTGAAACTGCGAGGACCGTGCCTCGAGGCGATAGAACCACCACGAGGGACAGCCACCTTTTGAATCCGGCACCGCGCGACTCTAGCCCTGACCCTTGACTAGGGGGATCCTTCGGGCGAGGTTTAAACGAGCTCCCTCAGGTCCAGACGAGTTTTCTCCCCCTCTCTTAATATTTGAGAAAAAAAACATTTGAATTTTCAAACGGCGTAGTGATGATCAGTCACATCTGTTCTGATGAAATACAACTTTTTAATCGTGCTCCGACAAGGCAAAAAACGCGAAACATCCAAACGTAATTTAAAAATATTTGTCCCAAGCTTAGACTAAAACAAACAAACCCATATTTCTTGCTCTTGTTGATATAATCAACCGTCTCCATTAACTTACTGTTAATAGTATTTTTCTGGATAAGTTAGTTTGGACACAAAAAAAATTGTGCAACTGACACGGCTTACACATCTGCAATTATTTACACTGGGGGAGGAAAGTGCAATTAAATAAATAATTCGAGTGTTCAAAGAAGGGAACAGAAAAGATGAAGACTACAGTGCGTCTGTACTGAAGCATCACGTCCAAATACCGCGTGTGGCTATGCCGTTTTGACCCCCCAAAACACCGAAAAACTAGGTTATTTCTTGAACTTGAACTAGAAACAACTTTTCGCAGTTCTCTTTCTGTCCTCAACTCCCCCCCCCCCCCACCACCACCACCACCACCACCACCACCACCACCAAAAAAAAATGTGGTCAGGCTACTTCATACCAGATGTGCGGTATGTGTGCTCTCGTGGGCCTGATTTTTGCAGTGTTATGGAAGACGTACGGCGACACAAAACGTACAGGCCTAAATATGGGTGTATCGATCCACGCCCATCAGGCCAGAGAAAAAAAATGTCGGTTCAGGGGCAACACAATTCCGACTGGACATTGCGATCGATAGCGTAGTCCATCATCCGTTTCCTTGGAAACC
This sequence comes from Anguilla anguilla, assembly GCF_013347855.1. NCBI lineage: Eukaryota > Metazoa > Chordata > Actinopteri > Anguilliformes > Anguillidae > Anguilla > Anguilla anguilla. Next base: position 46,443,254 of record NC_049208.1, read on the forward strand.
CGCAGAAAAAATACGTAGCATTCCAATTATTTAAGCCCGCCTATCCCTATACGAACCGAACGCGGCCATTAACGGCCGGAAGGGTCACTCCTTAGCAAGAAGGGTCAAGGAGACCCCCATCAACCCCAATTTCCACACTGCCTAGAATCTCATTGTCCTGAAATACTGCGCACGAACAGGATGCTAATTGATAGAAATTACGGATAATCTCAGATCAACTGGGATTATTATTATTATTATTATTATTAATAATAATAATAATAATAATAGGAATAATAATAATAATAGCCTAATAATAAACATTATAGTATTTGTATCGGCCAAGTACAAAGGAATGGTTTAGCAGTGGTGCTGAAATGGACTGCGGTGAAGCTACATCAATTCGGTCTTTCTTTATTAGCTCAGTGCAAATTGTTTCTTTTGCGGTTTGCGCACTTTTGGTAGACCCGTTATCTTGCTTGTTTGTTTTAATTCTATATCCGTTTCATGTAGCGCGAGCGGCCGTGCGGTCACGATTAGCGGTCCTGCACTCCTGTGAAAGACGCCAGGAGCTTCTGTGGTTGACCCCGTGGTGGAGGTTGAGCAAACATGATCAGTGCAGCAGGACCTCGGGACCTTCTATGCCCGGTGACCATTAGCTCATCACGGATAGAGCCTGAGGATTGATCGGCGGAGATGACGTGGGGCCAGGGGGATGTCAGGGCGTAGGCTGTACGCTTTTGTTTAAAGACGTTCCTCTTTTATCGTTGTCAGCGAGAGCAACAAAGCAAGAACAGCCCTCTAAAAACGCCAAATCGCGTGGCCGTTCGAGTTTTATCGATCACGTGACTCTCAGCCAAATCCTTTATTGGTGCTTGGAGTAGAGAGGGTGGGGCCTGATGGGTGTCCGTTCGAAATTGACCCGGTTTTGGGCCAGCTGTTTGCGATTAGCTCAGAAAAACAGCGCCTCCTGAATCTCTGGCTCTGGACATTAATTTCAGAGTTCCCGGAGATTAATGGAAGTTTCCTGAGCATAAACGGCAACACCCCAGATACAGCAAAAAGCCACCTTCCTTTTCACTGCCATTTACTGTTATACAAGGCAAAAAACACAGCAATATTCACAATGTTAAATTATGCATAGCAGAAATTTTATCTACCACAACAGGAACAGGATGTACTGTTACATTCTAAATATTCCAACAGAGCTGATCTTACCCTGAACATTTTACTGTGGAGACGTTATTAAATAAAACTTTGTTAAAATGTTCTTTTAATTTTTATCGCCAAAATGGGAAAGGTAGCAGAGACAACTTTAATGGAATGTTCACTCACACACTCACAACCACATACACGCACGCGCATGCAGACGTACGCACGCAGACACCCACATACACACACACACACACGTACAAGCACACACTCACACACACGTACAAGCGCACACACACCCCCGGATACACACGGACATACACGTACAAGCTCACGCATGCATGCATGCACACGCAACACTCACATACACACACACCCATGCATGTACACACACTGACACACACTCTCATGCACACACACTCTCATGCGGGCACACACACACACACACACACACACAGTGACAGGGGATATTGATAGACACGATATCTGTGGCCTCGCTGCTTGACGACACGGCCACGGTTGGCCCAGCGACCTTTGACCCCCTCCACGGCCACTATCAATGCCTCGTTCCTCCTCCCTCCCCCTCCCCCCAAAACACTCCCCTACACCCACACCCAGCACCCCCCCCCCCCCCCCCCGCCGATCAATGCCTGTCTTCCTGCTCTGCACTGACACGCGTCCTATGGATTTATTGATGATGGGGTGGGTAGGGGGGTGGGGGGGTTATCCAGGCAGTCTGTCCCAATTTTACTGCGTCCCATCCTGGCTCAGTCCAGCTCCAATATGCCCCCCTAACACTCCACCCCCCCCCCCCCCCTCCTATGGCGCCAGGGTCCAGGCAGGGCGGGGAAGTGGGGGAGGGGGGGAGGCTGCGGATCCGGTATCGACGCGGTGTCCCTGTGTCTCACCCGCCAACACGCTCTTTGCGGTGGGATCGATGGCGCTGCCGGTCCTGTGCGGTTTGACCGCGAGCAACCGCAAGGAGACTTCTGGAGTCAGCGCAGCCGGGGGCTTTCAACTGCGGCTGGCAACCCCCACCTCCCCTCAATCCGCAAACAAAACAGTCCGCTTACCCCTCAAACAGCGGGGTTTCATGTTCAGTTATGTCTATCCTTTCTCCCCAAAGCTCGTACCCTCAATCTGGCGATCATTTCCCTGGATCCAGCATCCAGGTGAGCCGTAAGGGGGGGAGGGGAATTAGGAGGATTCCAAAGGCCCAGACTAGCAGGGGCCCTAAAAAAATATTATGACCTAGGATTTTCTGGAGATGTGGAGACCAATGTGAGATCTTTTCTGAGAAGCTGAGGTGCAATACCAGGTTGCAGCTCGGCCACTGCGATCGTGTCCGCCTGCGGACCTCTCCTGTGTGTTCCACAGAGCAGAGGACACAAGGATCACATGCAGCGCTGCTGACAGGAATCCCCCTCAACACCCGATCCCCCCACACCCCATAACGCCGCCAGCACGGAGCAGAGCTAACGCTGCTTTTCTCAGATTCAATTCACCAGCCTGAGGCTGCTGTCACTACACACACACTATACACACACACACACACACGCATGCACACACACGATACACACACACACACACACACGCATGCACACACACTATACACACACACACACACGCATGCACACACACTATACACACACACACACACGCATGCACACACACTATACACACACACACACACGCATGCACACACACTATACACACACACTACACACACACACACACACACACACACGCATGCACACACAATACACACACACACACACACACTATACACACACACTACACACACACACACACACACACGCATGCACACACAATACACACACACACACACTATACACACACACACACACTATACACACACACTACACACACACACACATACACACACGCATGCACACACAATACACACACACACACACACACTATACACACACACACACACTATACACACACACACACACACTATAAACACACTATACACACACACACACTACACACACACACACACACACACACTATACACACACACTACACACACACACACTACACACACACACACTATACACACACACACACACTATACACACACACACACACACACATGCACACACACTACACACACACACACGCGCACATGCACACACAATATACACACTATACACACACACACACACTATACACACACCTGCATACACACTATACACACACATGCACACACACTATACACATTATACACACACACACACTATACACACTATTACACACCCACACACACACACTACACACACATGCACACACACTATACACACACATGCACACACTATACACACACATACACTATACACACACACACATGCACACACCCTATACACACACTATACACACTATGCACACACTCAAACACACACTATACACACATGCACACACACACACACTATATATACACTATGCACACACACACAAACACACACTATACACACTGTACACACATGCACACATACACACTATACACACTATGCACACACACACTATACACACTATGCACACTATACACACACACACTATACACACTATACACACAGACATTATACACATGCACACACACACAAACACATGCACACATACTATACACACATATGCCCGCACACACACACCCACTCAGACAAACAATACACACACATGTGCACACACACACACACAAACACACGCATGCATCCACACAAACACATGCGCGCACACAGACACACTCACACATGCACGCACACACACACATATGTGCACACACGCACCCACTCTCACACACACACAGTCACACACACATGTAGACACACACCCACTCATACACACACATGCACACACACACAAGCACCCACTCACACATACACACTATACACACACACACACACTCTCACGCATACATGTACCCACTCACACATACACACACACACTATACACACTCACACATATATGTACACACGTACCCACTCACACACACTCACACCATACACACACACACACACACTCTCACACACACACTCACACCATACACGCGCACACACACACACACTCTCACACACACACTCACACCATACACACACACACACACACACTCCTCCCCCCTGGCTGTGTTGGCTCTGTGCTGCTCCTCTGGGACCTGCTGTCCCCCCCCAGGACTGATAAATGGCCAGTGGCCGCTGAAAGGCTAAAGGCCAGCTGGACACTCGCCTCTCCGTCGGGGGCGGGAGGGGGGGGAGGGCAGGGGTGTGTGGGAGGGGGAAGGGGGCAGGGCAGCGCTGGCCACTGGCAGCTGGTCCCAAAGAAGAGGTGCGTGGGACGAGGGGGGGGGGAGGTGGTGCAGGGGTGACGGACCGTGACCTGGCCGCAGCGATCACCACCCCATCGGCCCCCTCCGACGGTGTGCGGGGCAGCCATCTGTGTCCAAAAACCTTGAGGGGGGGCGGATTGTTGGAGGGGTGGAGCTGGCCATCTGAGCAGAGTGGGAGAGGGATGATCTCTTTTCAAAGCACCTGATTTGGACTCGAATTGAAAAGCTCCGAACTGGTTTGGTTGGGTTTTGTGTATGTGGAGACAGGGGCCCCACTGGGGATTTTGGGCCCCACCACCCTAGAACGTCCTATGCTCTAATATTTTTTGAAGGCCCCTGTCAGTCAGGGCCTTTGGAATCGTACTAATCCCCTCCGCCCCGAGACGGTACCCCTGTGCGGAGTGTCAATCATTACATGGACACTCATTGATGTCACAGCAGCTAGCGTGCAGCTTTCCACACTCTAGACCACATGACACTAGAAACCGCAGTGATTGGTGGAGAGCCGTACGGTATCGATCACTGATGGTGCGGTTTGTCATCCTCCCTGAGTTTTATGTGGCCTTGCTCAATGTGAGACCTTGAGTTGAGGCATCATATTTTTTTTGTTGGGGGGGTGGGGTGCCAGCCACAGAAGGGCACAGTTTGGCAGTAATCCCACACAGATGGGACAGCCCGTCCTTTTCATGCTCCACAGGGCCCACCCGGGGGGGGGGGGGGGGGGGGGGGGGGGGGGGGGGGGGGGGGGGGGGTTAAGATTAACGCCTATGCTCTGGACCTGCACCCCCATCTCCCATCCCCCACCCCCTCCCTCGTCCTGAACTGTTTAAGGTAATCGTATTGGCTCCGCCTCCTCGGCTTAGGCTCACGAGATCAAAGGTGGCTTACCCGCTGCCTGATTCCACCGACAGGTCCGCCGCGGACAGAGACGACAGCCGAGCTCTGCGCATCGTGCTTCTCTGTGGGGTCCTGTGTCCACACCGTTCTTTATGGACTGGGTCGCATTTCAAAACCGCGTTTAAGATTCTGTTGTGGGTGGCCTAAGTCCAAACAGGCTTGATTTATTGGAGTAACCTTATATTTTTCTGCAACTGACTTCCAGAGAGTGTAAAAAGTCACCTTTTGCCCTTGTAGTTGAAACTATTTAGCCCCCACAGAAATATGTATACACTGAAAGTATAACTTCTTTCACAGTAATCCTTTATTTAAAAAATACATTCTGCAATATCTGAATATAGCAATAATTTGTGTAGCTTCCCTTACATTACAAAGTGTTTAAATATCTGTTCTGAGCTTGATAACATATTTTATTTCAATTTATTTCATTTTTGCAAGAGATGATTTGGATATTTTCCTGTACACTTATTTGTCAATTTGTCATATTTGTCAAATTTGGTTATGCTGCATAGAGTAAAATGGCATACAGAAATACACTCTCCTGCAGAGTCTCCTGCCAGGGCCCATGTCTGACAGTACTTCAGCAGAGACAGACCTCTCTCACTCTTCATCTCATTGTTGATCTATCTTCAGCTCCATCCATTATCACGGGGTGGGGGGAGGAGGGTGCACTTTGAGGGGCATTGATCTGAAAGGCTCCATGGCTGAAGGGGGGGTGCTTTTTTGGGGGGCCCAATGTCCCTGGAACAGGTTCTCCGTTTTCAAAAATGAATTCTGAGAGAAATGAAGAAAGAGAAAGAGACGAAGAAAGAGCGAGATGGAGACAGAGAGAGGCAGAGGGAGAGAGAAAGATGGATAGAGAGCATGAGAGAGAGAAAGAGAGATAAAGAGTCGCTAGGCCACGGCCGCGAACGCTCGGGGAGGGGATGAGCTGACTTCGGCTGCAGTCCATTTATTATCCCTGGGATCGATAGCCCCCGGTCTCCCAGCAGCCGCCCTGCCTACAGTTGCTAGGAGACCACAACATCCAAGATGGAGGCCTGGGTGATGAAGGGCAACAGCCTTCAGGGGTCAGAGGTCACCAAGGCAAGTGGTCAGTCTGAAGCACCCAACCCCCAGTCCCCCCACCCCCTCTTCAGAATCAGGTTTTCTGAAGAGATGGAGGTAAGGGTACAAGGGGGGAAATATGAGTTATTTAGCATTTTTCCCCCTTTCCCAAAAGTTAACAGCTTTCACTGCAGCATTTTTATGTGCAGCATAAACTTTGAGAGGAAGCCAGAAAGAGAGAGAGAGAGAGAGAGAAAGAGAACGAGAGAGAGAGGGATAACTTGACTGATGAAGTTCAAAACTTCTGAAGACTTTTCTTCCACAGAGCGGTTTCTCCCCTACCAGGCTGCCCTTCCCTGTGAAACTCCCTGCGTCTGTACGTCTTACAATATTTATGGGCGTGCCGCTGTTTTCAAACCCGAGCCCTCTGGAATAAACTTTTACTTATTTTTATATTTTTTTAAAAAGCCCTTCCAGAATTCCAAACTCCTCGTCTACCTTCTGCTCTGACCTCCATGAGTTTACTCCGCTGCGTTGTCCCTCAAAATCCCCCCCGACCACCGACATTCAGCTGGTGGCCCAAAAAGGTCTCTTTTCTCTTTCCAGAGAAAATATGCTCGTTGTCCTTTGCCTGTACGTGTCTGTACTTGTAACAATTGCACTCGCTGTCCACTGCCTTCTAATGATCAGCGAAATTGCTCTCTCTGTTGAGTCAATAGTTTTTCGATGGATGGGCCGTTTGCCTGAATTAAAAGAAGTGAACCTGTCAAGCAGCCGAACAAATGCTTCTTTGTTTCTATCACCTTTTACTTGGTCAAATTATTATTATTTATAAACCCTGAAAATCCCACAAGGTATTGTTGCTATGGGGGGTTGCCTGGGAGCAGTAACCTGCCGGAGTTGAGCTTTCTCACTTTTAAATTCTCACAGAACAAAAAGGTCAAAAGCAGAAAACAAAACATAAATCATAATAAAATGAGAACAAATGCTCAGCTCACGGACCTATTTGTCTGAATCATCCGAAAAACAAGTTCCATAATTTATTGTAGGTCTGTATTTGTATTCGTATTTTAAAGCAACAAACAAATAAAGCATGGAAAATGTTGTATATTAAACACAGCTTACTTTTTGACAAGACGTTATGTATAACCAAAAGTTCAAAGAGCAAAAGCAATAGCTTCATATCACAGGAAAAAAGTAAAACAAGAATTTTAAGACTATGGATGTGAATGTAAAAAGATGGAATACTGGCAATGGTATCGAGGTCATGGTACATCTGCAGCTTCCCATTGTGATGTCACAGGCCGTCCCCTTCAGTGGTCTTCTGGGATGGAATTCCAGTGTCAACACACTTCCAGCAGAAACCAGGAAGGGCCTCTGCCCCAATCACAGAGTACATTGGCAACAACAAATACAGCCAAGCCAGATACTTCCGGCTATAGTACATTCATCGAAAAATGTCCCCTGGAAGTATAGCTAGAAAGCATCTGACAATCACTGCCAGGGGTCATTCCATGTTTTTCTACCAAGGTGCCACCTGATTGGTGCAGCTCCTATCTCCGGTTTCTTTGTGAAAAGTGATGTCACCACACATCTCACGCATCCAAATTTCATAAGCCCCGACATTCAAAACAGAAGGTTCAGGACCATACGTATAGAAGCTAAATTCTGGAATGGAAAGGAACATACGAATAGCTCCTTTCAGAATGTTCACATTTCCATTGTGACATCATGAGCCTAACCAGGGCATGAAAATAACAGGCACGAGTGACTGCTACATCTGCGCATTATAAATTATGTCTGTGTATGGTATTATCCAATATATAATTACAGGGAATTTACATGAGCTATGTTTTGTGTGTGATGAGATTTATCTTTAAACATTTGGCCATGCATCTTTTTCTTAACCCAGGGAGAGGTTCATTTCCAGCGCTCTTTCTCTCTGCTACGTCTGAAGGGGCTGAGTATGTACAAACATTAAAAATATAACGGAGAAACCGTGCAGACTGACGGAGATGGCGGGTTTGGCGCTGAGCTTCCACACAAGCACACAAAAAAAACAGAAAGGACAAAATTTGAGAGTGAAAGGAGAGAGAGAGAGAGAGAAAGAAAAAAAGAGCAAGCAAGCAAACAGAGGAGAGGCCGGTGTGGTGCTCAGTAATTGGATTGATGTGCCAAATTTGCCCCTCGCGTTAGGAAAATGATCATTTATTTTGATTAGCACTGAAGGCCGCGGGAGCCAAAAGTGCACAGTGTGTGTGTGTGTGTGTGTGTGTGTGTGTGTGTGTGTGTGTGTGTGTGAGTGTGTGTGTGTGTGTGTGTGTGTGAGTGTGTGTGGGCGTGTGTGTGAATGTGTGTGTGAGTGTGTGTGTGTGTGTGCGTGTGCTGTCGAAAGGGGAGGGTCGGGTGAGATGGTATCAATTGCTGAGGCCTGGCCATTGAATGTATTGATTAGTTACCTTTCTTATTAACATGCTGATTAAAAAGAGGGGAGAGAAACAGAAGGCGAGGCTCTCTCTCTCTCCCCCTCTCTCTCTCTCCCTCTCTTCCTTTCTCTCGTTCTCTGCGCAAACACAGCTGGAGGAAGAGGACGAAGGAGGAACGGCACCAGGACAGAGAGGAAGGAAGACGCCGGAAAGATGACGGACAGAGGAGAAAGGAGAGGAGAAAAGGATGAGGGAGGAAGGGAGAGGAGGGGAGCGGGGGGTGGGTGGGGGGGGGGGGGGGTTGCCGAGAGGATTGTCCCGGCAGGACAGGCACCAGCAAGAGAACGGCGGTCGGAGCGGCAGAGGGGGGCAGGGAGGGAGGCGGAGGCCGACAGACGATGCCTCAGTCCTCGTCCGGTGGAGAGAGTGAGGGAGAGAGAGAGAGAGTGAGGGAGCGAGAGAGAGAGGGAGAGAGAGAGGAGTCCGGAAACACATCGGCGACCGGGAGAACGCAGAGCATGGGCGGGGGGGGGGGGGGGGGCGGGGGGGGCTCGGCCTGGAACACGGGAATGTTAATGCGGCTCTGCAGAACGCCTCGCCATCGCTATGCTTCTTTTTAAAAAATGTTCTGCCTTTTTTAAATTCCTTCCTTCCAACGTACACAACTGAACATTACCGCTCGCCTTCCTCCTCCTGAACTCAAACCCACGAGTGGGGGGGGGGGGGGGGGACGGCTGACTCGGTCTCCTCTCCGCCCTTTTTTTGCTTCCTTGGAGACGAACGGCAGCGTCACATGCAAGACAACGCTGGGAAACGAGGGCTGGGAAGAGGAAGGGGGTGGTCTATCCCCCCCCCCCCAGCGCACAGCGACGGGATGTGGAGACGGTGCGATGGAGAGATATTGAGAGAAGAGAGGAGAGGAGAGGAGTGGAGAGGTAGGCTGGCTTTGGGGAGGGCGGAAATTAGGCCTCCTGTGTTTAAAATAATGTTTGAAGAACACAGTCATTGATCACTTACATCTAATATTGTGTCCTTTTTTCTGGCTGCTAACATTGTAAATTGTTCATTTGGAGTTTTATAAAGATGTCACTTTCAGTTGGTCTATCTATGTGTATTTATATATAATTTCTGAAACGACATACGTATATATATTTATGCAGTTATATATCTCAAGTAGCGATTACCTCAGCCTTTCTAGACATGTATCTGAGATTTACCTGAGATTTATCCAAGATTTACCTGAGATTTACCTGAGATTTACTTGAGATTTACCTGAGATTTATCCAAGATTTGCCTGAGATTTACTTGATATTTATCTGAGATTTACATGAGATTAATCTGAGATTTACCTGAGCAGCTTTTTCCACTCTGTTCCTGGGTCACTTCAGGTGGGAGTGAAAGAAATAACACCTGGAAGTGATGTCATCCGCATACGTAATAGAGAGGCTCAGCAAATGAATGGCTCAGAATATGAGAAGATGAAATAAATAAGTTAATAAATAAATGAATAAATAAATAAATAAATGAACCCTGTTCATGCTCAACTCAGGACATTTGAGTCTGAGATGGGGTGTAAACTACAAAAATGGCCGCCTCTCTTCAGAAACCTCCCCGTCCTGATAGCTGTGGTAGAGCCGTTAGCAGTTAGCATTTACCAGTGGCCTCTCTCGCTTGCACACAGAATCTGCTCGCACAGCCAGGGAATCACATGAGTAAAAAAAATAAAACAGGTTATCAGATATAAATATATTTCTAAAATGTATCTTTAAAAATGTCATTATATGAGTGGCAGATGAGAGCAGTTCTTATTAAGTACTGTACCTCAGAAGGAAAAGGGAAACACTGCTGCCCACAGTTTAGGACTTAACCCAGCTTCTGGCTGTATATCTAAATCCCTTATGGGAATCTTCTCCTTTACATGTATTTGTGTATTTATTTAGGGTGGTTTTGGACATATGCAGAAGTCTGTTGTCATTCACAAAAAGGAAACATGGGGATTCACAGTGTGAATGTGCTGAAGCAGTCATCAGATGGTCATGGGTTCAAACCCAGTTTGGCCCTTTCACAAATATTCAACATACAGAATTCCAAAGACTCCAGCTGGAAAATAATGTGGGGATGGCAGTATGGTGGGGTGGCTCAGTTTCTGGATTTGTGTCTAGATGGTTGCAGGTTCACATCCCAGTCTAGGTATGGACCACTGCCACATATTCACAAAATTTTACATAACCCTTGAAAATGTAAGATCATAAATATTTAATTAGAATGTTAACTGAACATTCGAATGCTGATGTAACAATCACTACTGGTAATTGAAAGCAGTGGAGTTCTAGAACACTGAAATATTCTGAAAAATGATTAAATTACTGAGTAAAAATGCAGATGCATTTGGAAATTAAGTATCATTTAAACCTGATGCTGTGTATATTCCCCTTATCCACCAGGAGACAACCATAAATAAGTATGTTTGACAGTATTCAAGGACAGAGAAAACAAGGAGACCAGAACCCCTTAAATTTTATAAGGCAACAAAGCATACCCCTGTCCAGTGAGGGCCCTGTTCCAGAAGGAGACTCAGGGAAAGTGCATTGTGGGTCGGGCATAGAGTTCAAGTATCGCATTCAGGCGGACACACTAACAAGTGTGTCATCTTTGGCATGCTCAACAGACTTATCTCACAAAAAGGCATGTGGTAGGGGAGCATAATCACGCTTGCACCTCGGAGGTTGCAGGTTTGATTCCAAGATGGGGTAGTGGCATTGTACCCTTAAGCGAGGCACTTCACCTGAATAACTTTGGCAAACAGGCAGCTGTACAAACAAATAGTACAAAAAATAATTAAGTAAATAAATAAAATAATATGAATGAAGAAAGCTGTGTAAATGGCTCTGCAAAAGAGCACTTATTCGCTGAATGCGTGAATGCCAATGTGACCGAGCTTGAGTTTCCTATCGACTGTTCTGGGAGGAGCTGGAAAATGAATGGGAGTCTTGGGGTGGGTAAAGATGTTAAATTATTTAATCGTGGGGGGCGGGGGGGGGGGGGGGGGGGGGGGGGGGGGGGGGGGGGGGGGGGGGGGGGGGGCTCTGGGAATCCAGGAGCAGAAGTCCCGGGGGTGTCCTTTGAGAGACTCTCCCACAACACGGTGATATCATTTTGACATGGGGATCAAAACCACAGAGTTCCAGGCTCAAGCTCTGTCCCTGCTTCTTCCAAACAAGAGCCCCTATAAGACAGGAGTGTAGTGTATTGGGGAGGGTAGGGGGAGAGACTAGTCCCTGCTAACCTTTGGGGTAACGTCTTTTATCTCCCATGTGACTTGGGGGGGGGGGGGGGGGGGGGGGGGGGGGGGGGGGGTCAGCCCTATCTAACTACAAAACACATGGGCCCTGCCCACATGTCTATTTAAATGAGGCCCACTCCCCTGCCTGTTCCACTTTCACACCTTTAAGCCTTCCAGGTGTAAGATCACAAATATGCAATTAGAACGTTCTTAATTAAACATTCTAATGCTGATGTCACAATCACTACTGGCAACTGAAAGCAGTGGAGTTCTAAAATGCTGACTTAGAATTTTGATATAAACATATTCCTGCTCTAAAATGTGATGTTGCTCTCAGCCTACTTCATACCCATTAGACTCTTTGCTTGTTAAGACACCTTAAATTGATCTCTGGAAAGCTGTAAGTGGTTAGAAGTATTTTGGTTGTTTCTCATCTAATTTGAGTTGTAAATTAACGTGAAGCTTTGTGTCCACGCAGCAGGAAGCTGAAAGGGAATCCTCAGAGTGTTTACTTGATTATACCCACACTTCAAAAGTCAAAAGCACTTTAAGTGAAGTAGGCCTACTAGGCGCCACATGCCTGTTACACCGGATTAAGCGCTAGGTGTCATTTCATACAGCGATATGGTCCTGTTATAAGCTTCAACTTGTTTTAATAAACCAAGTAGGGTGACGTCTGTAAAACGTTCGTAGCGATCGATTTTTCTCTGTCATTGAAATGTATTTAATGCGCGTAAAATAATAGGCCTGCATAGGTTAGATGATACATGTCGCCATGACGTATATTACATAATTCGACCCTTAAATTTATGTCATAACAGAGACCAATGTTCGGATGTAGTGCGGGTTTAAAACGCGGAACACGGTAGGGCTAGCTGACCTTAAAAACACATCCACTAATCACTTGCGCCGTTAATTTCGAATCTGGGCGCCCATGTCGACCGGAGTCTGGGGAAGCTAATAAGACAATAATCGAGGGAAAAGGGGAAGGTTCTTAAGCGCATTTGTCCACCTCTCCTCCCTTCTAACGGAGTTCACTTCGGGTTCTCTGGCATCCCTTCTCCTCTGCTGTCTGTGGTTCCGTTTAAAAAGACAGAAATGGAAAGGAGCGCATTTTAAAATTAAATACCACCGTTGCCTCCCTCCACCGACCCAGCTGAAACCGCATCCGCGAACGAGCAGGTTCACTAATAATGACTGTATAAAAGCAGGTCAAACGTCGCTTATTGCTGGCACACAGATGTAGATTGCGGGAAAACAAAAGGACCCATCCTTTTCTTCCATAACATATTCTGTTACAGCACGTAAGCTCCGACATTGTATGGTGAGTAAGCGAGAGCCAAGGCCCGGTTTAAGGCCTCGTGACCACGCTGACGCGCTGATTGAATGATGGACTTTCAAGTGAAATAATTCAGTTAATTCGTGTTCAAGTTTTTTCCGCCTGTCTTAAAAGATAAACATCATATAACAAGTGTTCACTTTTGGTTTTGAGATATGTCACTAGAACAGAGATTTGCGCATCTATGAAGTCTTAATTTCCAATGATCATGAGAGAGCAGGCAAAACCAGAACTGTAAATAAGAATTTAGAAAGGAAGAGTGTGTGGAGATGCAAGTGCTACCACAGTAGCCATGATACAGCTTTACCCCATGAATGTTGAAAAATGGCGGCTTCTGCATAATTTTGTATGTTTTTAAATTAAAACTACTTTGCTTTAGTTTCTTCGTCTCCAGTGACCTCTTTTGTGGTACTGTACAACAATACAAAATATAATTTCTTATATTATAATTTATTTTTCTTTTTTTGTTGGTAAAAATGTATTTTTTCCTTTAACGTCTCCCTGCCGACACATTTTCTAATGCGAAGGTGTTCATTTAAAGAATTCTGTGGATCAAGAAAATAAGTGGGCAGAGAGAGAAAGAGAGAGAGAGAGAGAGAGAGAGAGAGAGAGAGAGATTTGTCATATACGTTTTAAAGTTTTGTCATATATTAAGAGTATAGCAGTCCCTTGCAGACATTGATTTAGCCTAATGTTCCACCGCTGTTAATGATACTCCATTACTCAGTATGCGCTCAGCATTGAATATAAACGTTACACAGTCTATATGGGATATTAACCATGTGTGATGAAATGAGACCGTTGAGACCTAAACAAAGTTAGTTTGCGTCCGTGCTCAAATTAAAATTCTCTATATTGAGCTGAAAGCCCACCAAGTAAAACAACCTCCCCCCCCCCCCCCCCCCCCCCCCCCCCCCCCCCCCCCCCCCCCCCCCCCCCCCCCCGCACACACACACACCCACCTTTAAAAAAAATAATTTTTTTTTTTATTAAACACTGACACACACACCTCGCTTTGATGCAGGCTGTTGGTAACAAAGTTAAGCTGTTGGTAACTGCTGCTACTACTATCTTCATCAACAACAAGACCAAAAAATAATAATGATTAATAAATAAAGAAATAAATAAATACATAATAGCACGGGGATTCGAGACAAGTGAGGAAGTTTTAATATTTTTTTATAGTTCTATTGTAACATTCAGTGTTATTATTATTATTCTTCTTCTTCTATTCTATTCTTCTATTATTATTAATAGTAGTAGTATCAATAATAATAATAATAATAATAATAATAATCCGATCTTGTCATCAGGTCTGAGCACTCCTCGCTGGGTGAGAGCTCCTGGTTGTGTGTAAAGAGAGAGGAGGGAGTCCGAATTTGTAAAAAAATAAAAAATTATTTATCCAACATAAAAATCAGCCTAAATGGTTAATAGAAAGATACTTAGCATGTTTGTGAAAATGACGTGATTCACATCTGGAAACCTTCTTTCTAAGGGTATTTTCTATGCGTTACTGGAATATGGCTCGCGTTAAAAATGATCATTGGTGTCATGCCCCAACTGCAACGGTCTTAGAACTAAAACTGTATAGTATAGGTATCAAGCGGCATGGCCACCGCGCGTACGTCATCAACCATTTTAAGTTCTGAGCATCGTTTACAACTTCTGTGGGTTATGTTCACTCGGTAAAAAGTACAAACACAAGAAGATCAACTTAAGAGCCAAAAAACAGCCGCGCAGGCCTGAGTTGTCCAGACTCGTAATTCTCCATAAAAATGAGTTTATGTTGAAAATACATTGCCGTTATTTCTTCTGGAAAGAAGGCATTTTAATTAAAAGCCAGGTCTCCCTGTTGACAGGCGAAGTGTATTTCAATGTCATTATCATTAAAGCTCTGCCCGTTTATTAAACGTTATGAAATGAAGAACATTTTACGTACAACAAAATAAATATAAAACACCTTTTTTATTGATACAACAACTTATTTTACCTATAGACGTTTTACGTTTTAAACATTTAATTAATGAACTATTCAATAATTTTATAGCAAAAAATATTTACAATAATTTCGACGTTAATAAAATAGGCAACGTAGCAACCTGTGTAAAAAACATTGGACTTAACAAACATTTTTCTTTGGCATATATTATTTTAAATAGGCTTATCCAAGGGTTAAAGAGTAAATGGAGGAATACAATGTTTGTCATTCTTACTACGCATGTACGAATCTCGTTTTGCTACGAGAGATTACATCATATCATTTCTTTTAAGATAAAGCATCTAACTCTGTTTGAATTATTATAATGTTGTGTGCATGCGTTTCAGTGACACGATCTGCGTTTGTCCTTTATTCCGTGACCCCTATATGAGACGCCTATGGGAAGTATTGATTATATTGATTTGTATAGGGGCGAGTATTCTTTTGTTGGACCAGTATTGCATCCCTCAGATAATGCACGCGCGTTAATAAGCATTTATTTATTTATTTTCAGGGAAATTGGTTTGCGATTTTTGCGATTGGTAGTTAACAGTGCACTGGCTTAATTTAATTTGGCAATCAGTACTATATTTGTCTAAAATGACCTTTTATATTTATTATTTACTATATTGTGGTTTGATTTCATGACCTATCCAACAATATTTATAAATGATTTTTTATTAATGTGTTAAAATATGGTACAAATTGTATGGCACCTCTGGACAAAGCAAAGCCTAATCAAGCTTATTTAGTGAACAAATGGACTGTATGCACGCACACGTAAAACACACATAAAACACACACACACACACACACACACACACACACACACACTCATATATACATGCATACACACACATACACATACGCACTGTCTTTCATTTCAATAATGAAATTGCAATAAAAATAATACAAAATATTAGATTTATTAGGATATAAATATTTCTCAGAACATGAGAATGTATTAAATAATGTTGTGCATGTTAAATGTTTTATTTTTTAAAGATTCATTTTAATGTTTCATATTTATAGATGCTACAGCGTTTCCCATGCCTGCCACGAGAGCTATACCAACTAAGCTCTATGTTCTACGTATATAGCGGCTTTCCTATGAGTATATAAGGCTATCATTTCTGAAGATTTAAATATAAGTAAACTTTACCTTCACCTACTTCACCTTACTTTACCTACGTATTGAATATTTTGTATCAAAAGAGATTGTCAAAAATATACAAAAACATTAGTAACGTGTGACTATCAGCGTAACAACCTAGTTGGTGGTTTGTACTTTAATGTATTTATTGCACATTCTGTTTGTAAACATTCACAAAATGTTTTAATGTGATCAGGTTGTTACGATGATCGTAATATGCAGTGACCGAACTTTTTCCAAGCGTGAGAAGGTGAATTTCTGTGGTCCCCCGGACTAGCCCAGAAATCCTCTTCACTCCGGAAGGACAGAAGTGAGTTTCCTTCATGCACGCGCCTTTGAGGTTAATTTTATTTACCAAAAAAAATGTTTTACTAATCACGGCAATTGAAACATGTAGGGGGGGGGGGGGGGGGGGGGGGGGGGGCTGTCTGGAAATGCCATACACTACGACATTTTGATGATTATATTTTGGTATAATCAGATCAGATGACAGTTTATCAGCATAATAACATTCAAATTAAAACACACGATGATCGAATCTAATTGTGTATTTACCGGATATTCAGGATTATTGAAAACTTGTCCAAGTTTGCTTATTACTGTGTTTTAAATAAACACTTTGATGGATTAGATATCAGGTGCCGAGACATTTCTTCAGAAAATACATGAATTGCAAATTAAATCGGAAGTCGATGCACCAAAACAAGGAAAACAAATGAAAAGAATGGATCGGGGTTTTTTCGGTCGTCATTGACTACGGGCTACAAATTTGGCCTACCTGGGAACCTACACAATTTGAGAATTCGAAAGCAGAACCTAACACGGAGATTTTAATTGCGATTCCTCCATAAAGAAGATTCTCTGCACTGGTCTGTGGGAATGTTTCTACATGAAACTTTTTTTGTCTGCTATACTGACAAAATACCGTTTCTTTGTGTTTTAGTATCTCAATTTCATATTCAAAGCATCACACATTCATATTATTCGTAGTATCAATGAATTTGGCGGTAATGAATCTATAATGTGCTGATATTAGTATGCAACGTCTTGTGTTGTGGTATACTGTTTTCTGTAATACCGTATATGTTAGTACTACCAATCCAATGCAGCTAATTTGGGAAGAATGCATCACACGGTTGCCATGTATCCTTATAATTGTACACTGCTCGTGATAAATATTTTTTTAAAACGGCTACATAAAAAATAACTAATAAACAAAATGAAAATGACAGAAGGCCGCAAGTAGTTCGACCATATGAACTGGAAACTTGGCTTATTTGTTAATTGTGTGGTTTCCGTGCGGACAGCACAGGGTACGGGGTCAGCCTGTAGCATGTCCAGTTTTAACATAGAGGCATCTGAAGGCAACGACAGATTGCGCATTTTAAAGAAGGAAGTGACCATTTAAGACGTACCCTACCACCCTTCACCCCACCCCCAAAAGAGACATTCGGACGACACGGGGGCGCGTGAAGTGTCCTCTGGGACAGGAGGGGGGCCTGTCATTTTTACAGACACCAAAAGAGAGGGGCAAATAGGCCGCGAGGACAAGTATCGGGTTTCGGGAGTCACATTCGACATTGTACGGTCCGCGCGCTGAAATATGTCGTGACCAGAGTGGGTCAGTCCGCACCATTCTGGGAAAGCAAATCATGCCAGACTAAAGTAGCCATAATAAAAATGTCCTTTTGACACGTTTAGGTTTCAGTATCACCAAGCTCCAAAGTTTAACTAGTGTCAATTAATTGTTGTTTTTCCAGTTTAAAAAAACCTCTGATAATTCTTTGCATTCCGTTGATTAAATTTGAAAAGTTCACCAACTTTTTCACGAGGAATATTACCTTGGGTGTATTTTATTTGATGCTCGCGACATAGAATGTGTAGTACACTGGAAATGTATCTGCACATCCTAGAAGTCTGCCCGTGACAATGCATCACATATTTAAGGCCTACTTAAGACATTTGATATCACCACAAGGGAATACCAGGACCAGGGCGGATGGTCATTTTAAAATAAGAGAGACATTGAAAGTTAAAACCAACAAATGATGCGGTATAGGCTATGCACTACAGTTAAATAGCCATGTGAGTCAATGACTCTCTATTGTGAACAAACAAAAAAATTGTGACTGATTATTATAAAATCAGATTCTCATGAAACCAGGTTTCAAACCTAACGCATGCTCCGTGTTTTTGCAGATAAATATAGAATGATTTTACTATATGTGTTTATTTAGCCATGTAACGTCTAAGCCAGTTAACCGTTAGAGAAGTTCAGCGAGGGACCGGGAACTGTTCAGTCGCTCCGGTGCTGAAATCGCCAATGTCAATTCTACACCCGGCTCCTTGTGCATACTATCGTGACTCGTGAGGCATTTTTGGGGTCGGAAAAATGTCCTTCTGTATATATGTGTGATTTAGCACTCACCATTCGATAGTTACATTGTGTAACAAAGTTCTTCTTATTATTATTATCACTGCACAAATACTAAACCGTTTAATAATAACAATGAATTAGGCTATTATTATTAGTCGTAGTATTAATAATATTAATAATAATAGTATTATTAATATGAATCTTAAACAGAAGTTACTGCAAGGGGCAGACAGACTGTAGAATGTGCTATTCTTTGACTTTCATAAGAAAGTAGTACTAAAAACACAGCATGTATATTCTGTTAGAATTAAGTTTGTGCAGCAGTTATTATTATAATTATTATTATTATTATTATTATTATTATTATTATTTAGTTTTGTTGTTCTCATTCTAGTGCCCATCCTTTGCAAGTGGCCTTTTTTTGCCTCCATCTGCGCGGTCAGTGAGTTGAGCTCGCGGCCTGCTGTCCTCCTGCTCCTTCATAGAGAAGGTTAAAGGCGACAGCTGTATTTCAGCCACTGCCGGACAACGGACATTTTTGCTCGTGAGTACGAAAGCTTGCGCGAGCACTTCACATTTATTTATTTATTTATTTATTTATGTTTTGTACTAAATTCTGATTGGAGAGGACAAAGCCATGCTTGGATCCAAATTATGTGCTTGTTTTAAATCGGCTGTAGTCCATCAATACCTTTTGCAGTATTCTTTTTTAAACAGGCCTACTACTTTGTTGTTAACAGATTGGATTAATCGTATTAATAATATTATTGTAAACGTAATGCATGCATTTTAATTCAGTGGCAGTTTTTGTTGTTTTTACAACTGTTACCACTGGATGAGAAATACTATTAGTAATAGAATAGTATTTTACTATTTGGTTAGCCATTGAAAAACGCGCTTCGCTTCATTCGGATTGGATAGATTTGAATAGCGAACGAGAACTTGCTGCAATTTAAACAGCTAAGTGACATAAAAATTTAGTTTTATATGTTCAGAAGAGCTCCGAGAAAATGAGCTGGAATATTAGCAAGAGTTTCAGCAATGAAGTGGCAGAACACAATTTCAACTAGCCCAAGTTGCAGTTCTCCCGAAACAGAGAGATGAAGAAAAAAAAGAGATGTTGACAGATTTTGTTCAATCAAATGTGGGCTGGATAAGTGGACATATACTTAGTTTTTACATAACAAAAATAGAATTTAAATAATTATTGTTTTACTGACAGTGTAAATGATTCCATGGGTTGTGGAGGCGGACTGTATTAGCCGCTTCAAAGCTTCGTTCTGTGTCCTCGCGCAATGCAGTATGGATCGGGTGCTAGTCTGTCTGTTCGGGTTTTTACCGCAGCAGAAGGTGAACTTTCACCCCGACCTCTTTTATATTCGTCGTGGAAAAAAAAAGACCGACTGACCATTTTTACCTCCAGCTATTCCGCCTATCCATACATCTCCCTCTCTCCGCGCGCCCATTCCTGCCACAGATCGATACGGCAGCATCTGCTAGAGAAAGGGCCGCAGTCCCACACCGCACGAGGCTACACTTGGAATTTTTCAAACGGCTGAATTGCTCATCTCTTAAAATTAAACTGACAGTTAGATATGATTAGTATGCCACGTATCAACAACCCCCCCACCTCCACCCCCCAAACCGACTCAACACACATTCCCATAGCCGGAAAAGTCTGCTGCGTTAACTGTGTGGTTAATACTGTGCAGAAGACTAAAGTATGCAGTTAATAGTTAGTATGCATTTTTCAGAATAGTAAATAATAGATATACACACGCATAGTTGCCTGGTGACCCTTTTTGTATCAGCACCAATCGAATTTAATCAATTTTTATCACCTGGACACGTTGTGTTTTATCACCAGCATGTTGTGTTACATTCAGAAATTAATTTCTGATATAAATTGATGATCTATTTCCACAATTTAAAATTCTATTTTAACTCTACAGGAAGGACGCCGAGAGTCTTGCCGCGCAATAGATGATCACTGAACAATTTTGATGCGTTCTCCTTTCACAGAGGCAAAGATCCGGGCGTATTGTCGCGTAGCATGCTGTTTAAAAAAACGCCGAGCACAAATCTGCAGGCTTTGCAGGTGCGTCGGCACACTTGGGCTTCCCTTTGTTCGCCCAAAAGACGTCTGGTTGTTAAGACAAAGGTGGAACGGCGCTGAGGTCATAATGCTCCAACCCATACTGTCGCCATACATTCAGCCCGTTATCTGTCAGTCATTCCGACCGATCATTTATTCGTCCGAATAAAACGTAATTTCTCTGCGAGTTGAATATGCACAATGATGACAAGTTTTATAACAGCGATCAAGGGTCACTTATCACACTGTGAAATATATCGACAACGGACTAATTATTATATCAATTAAAATGATTGTAACAGTTTCATGAAAGTTGTGACGATGACCATGGTGATGAGTGGGAAGAGGAGGAAGATGGGGATGAAACCGATTGCTGTGTTTGTTTTCATACTGTGAGTCTCGGCTTCGGTTTCTCATCCATGTGTACCAATAACGGTGCACGAGCGCAAGGGTTAAGTCGGTTTTTACTGTTGTGTCTGCGCGATTTGACGCGGGGCGCATATTACAGGTATGCATTGGCGTTGCTGCGCATTGAAAAGGCAACAGGGGAGAGAGGGAGGCAACGGGCGACCTGTCTTCGCTTCGGCCGCCCGCCCAGCCCCCAACCCGAGTCTCGTCAGCCGAGACGAAAGGGTTAATTTGAGTTGGAATTTCATTCCACATCTGTCAGATTTTTTAACCCGGTGACGCGCTTAACCGAGGGAGCGAGAGAGCGAAAGGGAGGGGGAGAGAGAAACAGACAGACTGAGAGAGAGAGAGAGAGAGAGAGAGAGAGAGAGAGTTGGAGGGGAAATCGATGAGGTGACAGTCTGAGAGAAACGGAGGTTTAAAAAAATCACACGAAGGACAGAGGAATAGAAAGAGAGAAAAAGAGCTGAGGGAAACAGGAAAGTGAGGCTATCGGTTTACGCAAAAAAGGGCAAAGAATAACCGAGGGGTCGGAGAGAAGAGCGCGGGGTTCGCAGTCGACTGCTTGGCCTCTCGTTCCAGCTCATATCGCCTGCTCTTCAAAAGGGAGGGCTGACCAATTGTGTGGCGCTCGGCGGACGAACTGGCCGTAGGGGGTAGAGAGGAGCTAACTCAGATTAAACAGCGACCCGAGAAAAGATACCGAGGATATCTGCTGCTCCCCTCCATTCTCCCAACGGAGATAAATGGGGGAATTGTCTGCAATTTCTGACTGCCGGGTTGTTGTCGTTCGGTGTTCGGTTCGTCCACATTCAGTAACCCACGCGACGCCGTGGACTTTGAACAACATCCACGCCGTTCGTCGCTGATGTGTTATGAGGTAAGATATCCAAACGGGGCTGATGCTCCAACGCTCGTGACTGACCAGACTCGTTGAATATTCCCAGAACCGAGAGAGGGAAAAGGAAGGAAACTTTATTATCTGTTTTCAAATCCACCCTTTATAACCATTGTTTAATATAGAACGCGGACGCTTCCGTTGTGGACAGCACTGTATTTTTCCCCGTGCACCACAATTGATGCCTTCATTTTTATTTTCGTTTTTTTAGCCAAATGTGCAGTAGAACTACGGACAAAGGGGAGAGCGGCTCGCAGTCGCGTGCAATAAAGGTTGCACGTGTAATATTCTGTGTCCAATAGCTACGTCGAGGGGGACGGTTCATGAATACGTCCTAATTTGCATAGAAGCAAGTAAACTTTTGTCGCCCGCGCAGGCTGCCAAAACAAGAGGCCGTGCAACTGCCAAGAAAGAAATGAGGAGCACCCGCTACGCGAGATTCGAGCGTCGTCAAGTGAATACTTAAATACTACGGGCATTGACTCCACTGAACCCATTGAGCATTTGAGTTTGATTACAGCTCAAGAAACCGGCGTGATGGACTTACCGGAGAATACTGACACTCCAGTCAATCATTAATTTATCAGTTCACAGGGCTGAAAACCCGTCTAATGAATAATCAATAAATCCATATTTTAGTTGAGGAGGAGAGCGAGGGAGAGACAAGAGCGTCTTTAACGGACAAGCAGACGAAAAAATCCTGAGTGAGAAATCGATTTGAGCCGAAAATAATAACAATAATAATAACAACAACAACAACAACAACAACAACAATAATAATAATAATAATAATAATAATAATAATAATAATAAAACAATGGATGTAAATTTGGGGGAGATGTCTGTCCACGGCCACGGAAACCTCATGCATCACGCTCAGGACGGACGGACGATGCTGCATTCCAGGGACCTCTCCGCCGTTTTTCCCAGGCCTCCCATGGTCGAGTCCTCCATGGCCCTGGAGGGCCCAGAGCACCGGCCGCCGGGGCTGGAGCACTCCCTCTCGGCGCTGGGCTACGGGGGGGACTCTCCGACCAGCAGCGGGAGCACGTACACGACCCTGACTCCGCTCCAGCCGCTGGAAGACAAATTTCATCACCACCACCACCATCACCATCACCACCATCCCTGCCTGCCTGTCAGCAACGTCATCGGCAGCTTCACGCTCATGCGCGAGGACCGCAGCCTGGCGGGCAACTTTTACAACCCTTATGCCAAAGAGCTGGGGATGCCCCAGGGCCTGTCCCCCCCTCCTCCCGCAGGGTCAGGCCTTGGGACAGTCATGCACGGTTACAGCGGCCTGGGCAACGGCACCGCGAGCAACGGAGGACAGATGCTCTCCGGCTACGAGGTCCACATCGGAGGCGGGGGAGGCGGGAATCTGTTCGGCAGGACGCCAGATTTCGCCCGTGAGATGTCCCCGCAGCCACTGCCACCGCCCGGTGGCGATTCGGGAGTGGGTCACCAGCCCGGCAAGATGGACGGACCCCAGCACGAGCACGGCCACCACGCGCACGTGTACGGCCACCACCCGTTTCAGCACCACCACAACCACCACCACCCCGGACAGCAGCGGTCCTCCGTCGCTCCACCAGGCGACGCCTTGTCTCCCGGAGCGCAGGGCGGGGGCGGGGAGGAGATCAACACCAAAGAGGTTGCACAGCGAGTCATCACGGAGCTGAAGCGGTACAGCATCCCCCAGGCTATATTCGCCGAGCGAATTCTGTGCCGGTCGCAGGGCACCCTGTCCGACCTACTGCGGAACCCCAAACCGTGGGGGAAGCTCAAGTCGGGGCGCGAGACCTTCAAGAGGATGTCCAGATGGCTTCAGGAGCCCGAATTCCAAAGGATGTCATCGCTGCGGTTAGAAGGTAAGCTCGGCCAAAACGGCTCAGTCCTATGACCACCGCGTCGACTTGCAATTAAATATTAAAGGAGTACTGTTTTTTAAATTTATCTATTTTGTCGATTGCTCACGTGGCCGACTATATAAACGTTCGTGTTTTTTTCGCGCTTCATCCTGCCGTACTTATTCTGCACGTCGATTTAATTCAATGTTCTGTTTATCCTAAAATAGCTAAAAAGCTATTTTTCGTATAAGTATTCTATTATATACTTACAGAAAAACGATTAAGGGTATGCCGCTCTTGATGAACATTCTTAAAGTGTGCATACATTTTGACTATTTCTGGAATACATGTGGAGATATTTATTTTTGACCCGTCTTGCGCCTTCGCGTTTTTTCCCGTTATGGAAAAGGGAAATATGCTGTCGTTTTGAAATGTTTATTGGCCTATTACTTATTACTATGAATATTACATATTAATATGACAGATCATAAGTTTAATTGCTGGAATCTATAAAATGTTCGTAACTTGCTTTAACAAAAACTTTTTTCATTGCTTTACATTCACATCGATCAGCCACAACATTAAAACCCCCTGCCTAATATTGTGTAGGTCCCCCTCGTGCCGGCAAAACAGCTCTGACCCGTCGAGAGTTTTTAAAATTATGTGGAAATAATTCACCCTCTAACAATATCTTAGCTTTTTATAGCCCTGTAGCAACAAAATAATGTAATAAACTATCAATAGTGTAGTAACTCCCAATAATGTAATCCATTTCAGTTTTTTTATGTAATAAAAACTAATAATGTAATAAGTAGTAGAACTAGTAGTAGTAGTAGTGTACTTTATTGATCCCCGGGGGGAATTTGCACTGTTGCAACACCAAAGACAACAAAGTAACACAATCAGATACAAATTTACAGTAGATACAAAATATCAGATAGAAATATACAGTAGATACAAATATATACAGAAATCCAAATATACCAGAGGACACCTTCAGAGGTGGAGTCCATGCCTCGACGGGTCAGAGCTGTTTTGGCAGCACGAGGGGGACCTGCACAATGTTAGGCAGGTGGTTTTAATGTTGTGACTGATTGGTGTATATATTACTGTTAGCACAGTTTCCAGCAATATTATATATATATATATATATATATATATATGCAGCAATAATTTAGATATTACTTGAAACAGTTCTAACAATAACAATAATAGCCATGTTGGCATGTTGCCACAAATAGATTTTTTCTGTTTGTACAAAATATCTACTAAAATGGATGCCCAATAATATTCCAACAGCCATATGGCTCATACATTTTTGCTGATGAGAGGTAGTACACCAATTATAATCATACAACCCCAAATAATCGATTGCATGTTTGATAACTAATTGAATCTGAGTTAAGATCATGCGTAAAGCCTACAGGCCACACTCAGTACTACAGGAGAGCCAGTGACTATGTTACGCCCGACAGTCCACACAGTACTACAGGAAAGTCAGTGACGATAGGCCACTCTACAAGCCACACACAGTGCTACAGAAGAGCCAGTGACTATTTAACACCCTACAGTCCATGCAGTACTACAGGAGAGCTAGCAACTATATAACACTGCAACACAACTATCTTGTGGGTTCTTGACAAACAACCAATTTTTTAAATATATATTTTTAAAGGAGAGGGGATAGGCCCATCCTCCTTTCATATTTTTTGCTGTATTCAGACGTGGAGAAAACAGACTGAGGTACCATGGCAGGAATCAAAGCTCTGCTAACCCCTTAAGGTTGTGAGATCACAACTGATCTTAACTGAACATGATAATGCTGATGTAACAATCACTACAGGTGACTGTACACACTGAAGTTCTAGAACACTGATTTAGAATTTTGAAAAAACATTTTTTTTAAACTTACTTGAATTTGAAATGGTTCAAATTTGCTGCTTAAATGAAATCTCTACATAATTTCTGATGTGTCTGAAAGTCATCGCAGCCCACAATTTTCCACCATTCAATTATCCGTCTGGTGCTGACTAAAATGGAATATGACCATGTGAATATTACTGGATGGAATTGAAACATATTTCAATTTTGGCTTTACATTTTCCTTTAATTCAGGTTTTTTGTAGCATGTTGCTTTCTGGAGCAAATTCTCAGCTGAATCTTCAATAAGCCACCTTTCTCCTCATTGCTCTTTTCTGTTGCATTGCACCAAATTTGCAGTGCACTGGCCTCTACAGTTGGCCTCCATTGATTTGTGTGTGTGTGTGTGTGTGTGTGTGTGTGTGTTCGTGTGTTGGGTCGGGGGTGGGAAGTACACAGTCCTTGATGCGTATCCCAGGAGAGGAGGGAAACCCTTAAAAACTGTAATAGGAGATGGCTGAGCAGTGCTGGCTGTGTCAGCCAGCAACAAGACCCCCACTTGCTGGTTACATGCTTTTATATTGCATTATGTTTGGGAGACACTCTTCTCCAGAGCAACTTAAATAGTTTATATATTACATATAAGCATTTGTATAGTATAGCCGGATATGTACTGAAGTGCTTCTGGTTCTGGAAATTCTGAGCAATTCTTGCTCACGGGTGGAAACGGCAGTGTTCTAACTGGGAATCAAACCTGCAACCCTAAGGTTACATACCCAGTTCCTTAAACATTATACTACACTGCTATCCATCCTTCACTTTCCTTTCCCACTGTAGCGCCTATCTAGCCCAGCTGAGGTAGGGGGGCACCAGGTTTTTTTGGGATCACCCCCTGCAAACTGGCCATGGGGGAAGGAAAACAGAGATGCAGAGGACCAGGTGTTTTAATCATCCCAGGATGGGATATTTAAACAAAAGGGAGCATTCCCTCCTCAGCAAATACAAGCGGGAAACAACATTACCCCTTTAATGGCGTACAATGTGTGATTAGAATGTTCTGTGCTGAAAACATTCTAATACTGATGAAACTATCGCTGCTGGTGACTGAAAGCGGTGGAGTTCAAGATCACTGACTTGGAATTTTGAAAAAAAAAATAATAATTCCAAAAACCTGACTTTTCAAAGAGTTGAAGGTGAAGTGCACAGCAGTGAGACCGATTCAGCCCACTTACTCGAGGTCCATCATAGAGACAAAAAAAACATCTTGCCCCCACTTGTCCTTACGTGTTATGATTTATACACAGAAACACACCTGTACTTCAGTCTCTGGGTTATGCGTGGCTGAAGTGATAATGCGATTCTCTGCCTTGAGTACAGTAATGTGTTCCTACTGTATTCTATTATAGCAGTTTCCTGCAGTCGCAATTAGTTGCTTTCGATGGGACATCACATACAGCCCATACTTACTGGCACTTTAATTGGCTATAAATGTTTCCGTCCCACTTATCTGATGAAGAGTTACTTACCTGGGCATAATATGAAGCTAAATATAAAGCTAAATATAAAGACACGCGTCTTTGAGTTCATGAAAAGCGGTATATAAAATAAATGTATTATTATTATTATTATTATTATTATTATTATTATTATTAATATTATTATTACTAAATGCTCAGAGCATAATCAACTCTGAAAGAGTACATTTTACACTGACAGAATGCCTTTTATCCAGGGCGGACTCATGCGAACCCTTTTTGCGCTGAATGAACAGCGAAGATTCTGCAGCACTTTTAATATTGCATGTTGTCCTTGCACGCAGAAAAAGGTCAAGTGTTACTTAAACTCTAGCAGAGCACATATGAGTCCAATATGGACAATATGTACTCTATAAGTGTGGATTTAACACTGAACATTTTACTGTGGACACTAAATGACATCAGCACACCGATTAGGCGTTCGCTGGTCTGAACTGGAATCAGTTGGAGCCCGTTTACTTTCACACACACTTCAGTTTAGTTTCTCTGACCAGGCTAACAGATCGCTTTTGTACAATAATACATCGTTTGTGCTGTTCTGAGTTGGCTCTCTCGCTGTGACCGGATTGGACAGCCCGCGCGTGGTATCCCTGGTCTGGGACAGCCTTGCTGTTTGGCAGGGAAAGCTTTTGAGTTTTTTTTTTTTTTTTTTTTTTTTTGTCGAGCCCCCCTTTGCTTAATTACCAGGAGGTATTGATTTCCCTGGGAAAGCTAACACTCAGACTTTGCTCTGTTATAGAGGGGAAGGATTAGGATGCAATACACACACACAGACACACAGACACACACACACACAAACACACACACACACACTTCTTCCCCATCCCCACACCTGAACCCTCCCCTCATCATCTAGATAGCTGAGCTTGTCACCGCCAGTGCCCAAGATTCTAAAGACAGACTTACCGCGTGGCTGATGTCCGCTTGTCCGCGTACCTATTCTTGCTGTCTCAGCCTTCCATCCTAGGGTGCAGGTCACATGACCCCAGGGCAGGTCACATGACCGCCACAGCAGGATGAGGACCAAACTCAGTTGACCTTTTGAAGAGTAAGTTTTTGGAATGTTTTTTATATTCAGTGTTCTAGAACTCCACTGCTTCTTTCAATTGCCAGTAGTGATTGTGACATCAGCATTAGAATGTTCAGTTAAGAACGTTCTAATCACATATTTGTGATCTCGTGCCTCAAAGTGTTAAATGGCCCAATTCCATGAACTCTCCTCTTTTCTATGAAGTGTACCCTGTTGGACTGGAAGGCTGACCTCAGCCAGGTCCATTTGGAGAAGGGAACAGGGACCAGCAAAACCCCACGTGTGCTGTGGAGGGCAGGGCAGGCTTGGGAATGAGACCAGCCTGGGCTTCCTCCCACTGTAAAGGGAGAGAGATCACAGATCCAGGGTCAGGTTTCTCCTGTCCATTCCCTAACCTCATCCATTATGAGCTAAAAGCAAAAACTGATCCTAGACCAGCGCCCTCAGCCAATTACATTTTTTGGACGTAAGGGTTGAAACTGACCAAGAGAGTATGTGGTATGTACGCGCCCCCTGATCGTGAAAGCCAAAATTTTGTTATCCACTGCAAAGGACATTCATAGCTCAAGTCCCTTGTTAATATTGTTTTACTAGCAAATCATACAAAAACACCACGCTTCAGTTCAGTTTGCCTCTCCAAGTCCTCGATTCATAACACATTTGCATTTAAACCCTTAAAGGTTGCAAGATCACAAATATGTGATTAGAATGCTCCTAATCAAACATTCTAATGCTGATGTCGCAATCACCACTGGTGATTGAAAGGAAAGGAGTTCTAGAACGTTGACTTAGAATTTTGAAGAAACATTCCAAAAATAAAACCTACACTTCAAAGGGTTAAATTTAAGCAAATTAAAACGATAAGCAATCAAACGGGAAGCGACCCTCAAGGGGAGCGGGACTGTCCACCGGACGCGCCACGATAGCATCTTTCGGGAGTGAAGGGCGGTCTGTGGCAGCCAAAGGGTTAAACCACATTGGCAGAGCTCCAAGACTGAGCTGCACAGATTTAATCAATAATTTCTATCAGGCCGTGGCCCGGTACACTGAGGGGGTGGGGCAGGAGGGGGGGGGGGGGTGATGGGGCGGGAGTTGGTACACACTCGGGGGAGGGGGGGTGGGGGGATGTGGGGTTGTTCAGGAGGGGTAGGGGAAAGGGCTTTTTTCGGCCATGTTTTGAGGAACAGCGGAGAGAGGCGTACATCTTGATTACACACCGTTTCCCACGACGATGAGCGCTCTATGGGGGGGGGGGGGGGTACAGGGATTTATAGCATGGTAATCACAGCCCTTTTACAGATGATTACAGCACAAGGAAGCATTTACTTAATGGCTGCTGTTATGATCACAGAGAGAGAGAGAGAAAGAGAGAGAGAGACACACACACACACACTTAACATCACATATGGTCATTTTTTGTTGTAGGATTGCTTTTTTTCCCTTTTATTAATCTGCCATCCATATTGTACATAGTTTTATTATGTAACTTGCTTTGGCGACATAAATGCTTGTATACATCATGCCATTAAAGTGATTTGAAATTTTAAGGGAGGGAAAGGGGGACAGAGATAGGAAGAAAGAGACAGAGAGCGAGAAAAATGTGGAGAAAGAGACATGTTTGTTTCTGTTCTGTTTATACGTCTTCTCTTATCTTTTATTGTTTCACGCTTTGGCAATATATACCAACAATATGTATGTCATACCAATAAAGCTCACTTGAATTGAACTGACACAGAAAGAGGGAGAGTGGAAGAGAAAGAGGGACAGAGAGACAGAAATGGGGAGAGGAAGAAAGAGAGACAGAGATGAAAAAAGAGGGAGAGAGAGGGGGATGGACAGATAGAGGAAAGGACAAATGGATTGTTTCAGTCACATAATTACTCAGAATGATGAAAGAAATATTCTACCAGTACCATATATATTTATAGTGATTTATTGTTGTTATTATTATTATTAATATTATTATTATTATTACTATTATTATTATTATTATTATTGCTATGGTGTATGTTTGCATCTATGTATATTTGTGGGTAATGTGCAGTAATAAATCTAATGTAAACTAAACTAATTCTAAATTGACTGTTGAAGCAATAATTTAATGTTAATTAGATAATACAGCAAGATAGTTTTTTTCCGAATTTGTTGAATTTATTATGCGATTCCTTTTTTATAGTTGATGGTATTTCGTGGACTCTTGGAGGGGGGGGGGGTGCAGTGCATGTTTTCCCTGCCTTTCGGGTAATTACTCGTCTTTTCCCGAGAAAGATACGGCAGAATCCTTAAACACCATTTCATTTGCTCTCCCTTCATCGGTCAATTACGACTCTTTACCTAATTAAAAGGCCTTAATGAACAGCCAACACAGCCCCGCTGTACACTTAACGAGAAGACACCAATTGATCCGATTGCATTAGTACAGATTATCCAAACGCCAATTTTTTCACATCCGTGAGCTTGCAGAAGTAGTTTAACTATTCAAGTGTCTAAAAATGTATTTTTAAATAGTCTATAATCACCAAGGAATACTTTAACGGGCTTTATTTGTTGGGCAAAAGGCAATACGTTACATTTCTAATTCGCCTTTGAACACAGCATTATTATCATGAGTTGCCTGCTGCATGTGTCGATATAGAGCAGTAGTCTTCGTGGCTCGTCATTTTATAAGACCAGCCTGCTAATTTGTCGTGTTCCGTCTGTTACGAAAACTTCCCCGCCGCTGTATGAAGCTAGACGTGCCCCCGCTTCTTCATAGTTAACTATCAGCCTAATGTATAAACCAACATGAAACACGCTGAATTTAGACGGTTGCCTGCGGACGCCACTGAAACCTCAACCTTTCTCCAGCTGGGAAAAATTGGCCGCTTGAGCGTTTGAAATATCGCAGCGCCCCCTAGTGATCTCCGCA
Organism: Anguilla anguilla; assembly: GCF_013347855.1. NCBI lineage: Eukaryota > Metazoa > Chordata > Actinopteri > Anguilliformes > Anguillidae > Anguilla > Anguilla anguilla. The sequence continues at coordinate 46,474,815 of NC_049208.1, forward strand.
CACATCTTTTCAAAGGCCGCTGAATTTCCGCCAGAGATTCCAATCTCAGGTGTCGCAATATTTCGGTTTTCGGCCTCACGATTTCCTTACATTGTACATAGAAGTTCTAGACATCTGTATATCTATTTTCTTGCTATGAAACTGTTATAAGACCGCCAATATTTTCGCCAGGTTGAAATTAATTGCCAGAGGAGTACCGTTAGGTTGCGTTTCTCTGTTGCGATTGACAGACTGTCAGAGGAATGGCGTTCGTTGTTGTCACAAAGTCGTCCAATTCCTCGGACTAAATAAGGGTTTAACGATGACCAAATCTCAAATATAGCCTACGAAAGTAATACGCTTTACTTACAAAAAAACAAGATAGAGATCAAATCAGCACAGCCAGTCTTAAAGAGGCTCACAGCCTCACCTGGCAACATTCCAGTCGATCCGTTGACTGGAAGACACCCTGCACACGGATCTGATAAACACATATGCAGCATTCGGTCGTTCTCGTAAACTCGTAGACCTGGTCCCAATCAATCCGCATGTACACATTTTTATATAGTCTATAACAGTCATTGTTCGCGTTCATGAGAGTCGCCATCTTGTACAAGGGTTGTCCCAGAACTGAGTGAGTCAAAATTCAGCGAGGGACAGTACCTGTTCGGCCCTCCGACTCTCCGCCAATAGTGAGGAAATTAAAGTGCTGGCTTAAAAGCGAGTGCTGACCCTGGAGGCATTGCGTTGCTTAATGCCGTTACCAAAGTCGTTAAAGCATGACAGAGCTAACCACATTTAAATGGAATTTTATTGCCGCCTCATGCCTTTTCAAAGTACCCTTATCATTGTCATCACAGTATTTTCATATCTGCAAAAAAGTGTGGCTCAAATGATACAAATTTTGCCGATTAAAGTGTACTGATAACATCCATCTTAATTGCAGTAATCATTTTTGTACTGCGGTTCAAAGTCGCTCACTGTGGCCAACTGTTAAGTGATATTCTTTTAAGTGGTGATGATTTATTATTGATAATAATTACCGGAATTATTATCTTTGTAAATACCGACCAGTGGTAAGGATTAGCTTGTCAGTAGTAATTCCATTCTATGGTTCAGAACCTATAAAACCTGTGGTTTTAAACCTAAAGTTTAAACCCCAGCAAAGCACAATGCAATTGACCCCAAAGTGTTTAAACACCCTGGGGCCGATTGCATTGTGCTTTGCTGGAGTTTCAACTTCAGGTTTGGACCTCCGAGCCACAGAATGGAATTACTACTGACACAGTTAATCCTTATGCACTGCAGTTCTGTGGTCTTCAGGTTTAAACATGAGGTAAACTCCAGCTAAGCATATTGCAATTGACCCATTATGATAAATAAATGAAAGTTATGGGGATATATTTTACCATTACATTGTTTTTATTGTCCACAGGATTTGTTAACAGGAGGGTGAGGTTAGTGTTACATCTTTGTCCCAAACTTTACCCGAGTTTTCCGCTGGCATTTCCGACTAAGTCTGCAGTTGAATGCAACTTCTTGGTGGTATACTTGGGAAACTTTGCGAGTTGACGAGGACCGGCCAAACGCACTATTATTTCAGTTTTGGAAATTAAATGATTTAAAAAACAAACACTTGAAACACATGACCACACACCAATTTTTCAACATGTAACAAAGTGTTGTGCTCGTTGTTCATGGCTGTGTATTTTCGTGTCATGATTGACCTATTTAACAAAGGGTAAATCACGTTCGTTTGCTCTTTCTCCGCTGTGATTGGTCCAGCCTGCAAGAGGAAGGAGCTGGAGCAGGGGAAGCTGGAGCGGAACCAGGGCCCCAAGCGGACCCGCCTGGTGTTCACGGACCTGCAGCGGCGCACCCTGCTGGCCATCTTCCGCGAGAACCACCGGCCCACCAAGGACCTGCAGGTGACCATCTCCCAGCAGCTGGGCCTGGAGCTCTCCACCGTCAGCAACTTCTTCATGAACGCCCGCCGCCGGAACCTGGACAAGTGGGGCGACGAGCGCCGGCCGTCCTCCACCGGCTCCAGCGGCTCCGCCTCCGCCCTCTCCTGCAGCACGGCCTGATGGGACGCCGCGCGGAGGTCCGGTGCTGGCGGAGGGCAGGGTGGGTGTAAAAGGGAAGCCCCCCCTTGCCCTCTACCCCCCAACCCCCAATCCTGTCCTTTCCCTCCCCAGGGTTGATTAAAAAAAAGTTTTGAGGCTTTGGTGGGGGGGGGGGGGGCTCCATCCCAAATTTCACCTGTTTTATTTAGAGGGTCGTCCTCGTAGCACATTTCAACCAAAAAGACCTCCAACCCTGATCGACAACCCCACCCCCCCCTTCCCCTGAAAAACTGCATTGGCCCGTTCCTGGCCTCAGAGTACACTGTTTTAAGAGCCGGTCTTTGTTAATACTGGGATTTTTTTTAAGGAAGGGGGAGGCGGGGGGTGTGGGCGGGCAAAAAGTTTGTTGGAAACTTTTTTTTTCCTCTGCGAATCGAGCGATGAACTGACCTAACCCGCTGCCGCACATCTCCCCGGGCGGGGAGAGGAACGCTGTTGGGGAGGCCGCGAGAAGTCTTCGAGTCTTCGGCGGGGGCCGCTTGGACGGGACACGCAGCCCACGAGATCTGAGGGAGGGGGGCAGGCACTGATGTCATACCCGGAGGGCGTCCGCTGACAGGGCTGGACAGCTCTGCCTCGAGGGCAAAGAGGAGCAGAGCGAGAGAGAAAGAGAGAGAGCAACTGTGTCAGAGAGATAGAGAGATGGAGCTGCGGACTTGTGATGTCCAGCCAGGTCCTGAGGAGCCAAGCCCCCCCCCCCCCCCCCCATCTTCTTCTGACTCTGGCGTGAAGTGCTCCAAGGCTTTGGGGGTTCCCCTGGGCGCCCTTGGGGTCACTGGCCTCAGTGCTGAAAGCCCCCCCCCCCCCAAAACCCAAATCCCTCGATGGCCAGGCTCTGATATTCAAGCAGCAACAGGAACTCTGTCGTCATTCTAAATTCTGAGAGGAGGGCGATCTGGGGGATCATGCCCAGTGAAGGTTGTGTTAAAAAAAATTTTTTTACAAAGTCACTGATGCTGCTTTTGGGCGCCATCTTGGCTCAACAAGCAGCTTTTGGGGGGGAAAATGTCAAGGCTTGATAAAGAGGAAGATTTGGCCAGCCATCTTGGCTCAACTAGTAGCCATGGGGAAAACACTGAGGCAGTGAGGGCATCAGGCAGTTTTTTCCCTCTTCTGCAGGGTGTTAATGATGAGCAGTTTTAATCATAGATGAAGGGCGCCCCCTAGCTCTCTGGCTTAGAACTTTCAAGCACACCCGTTAGAAAATAGTTTTGTTTTGTATGAGGGGAAAAAAAGAAACAAAACAGCGATATTCCAGACTGAAGTCACTGGTCTTTTGGTACAAATGAGCAAGTTTTTCAACGTGTGTCCTCTGAGACATTTTCAAAAGAAAAGACTCTTTATGGAATTGTAAAGATGATCAATATTTATTATGGTATTTATGTATGTATGTATGTGAGTATTTATGTATTTATTATTCATTTCTTTGTCCTTTTTCACCCCTTCCCTCTATTTATTAACTTGTCAATCTATGTGATTATTTATTTTACAATGCTTTATGTGCGAAGTGAAATCAGATTATCTACGTTTTTTTCTCCCCCGACGGGAGGATTTAGCCGTAGAATCCCGTCGTTATACCAAAGATGTAGATGGGTGGTGTTCCTCAAAGCCTCCGGGTCCATCTCCGCCCTCTGACCTTTGACCTCCGCTCAGCCTCAGCATCACCTCATCTTGATGGTGTTGCGGAAGGAGCGGCCCACCCTGGTCTCAGACAGCTACAGAGTGTGCAGGGAATCAGACAGCTACAGAGTGTGCAGGGAATCAGACAGCCTCAGAGTGTGCAGGGCCTCAGACAGCTACAGAGTGTGCAGGGCCTCAGACAGCCCAGAGTGTGCAGGGCCTCAGACAGCCCAGAGTGTGCAGGGTCTCAGACAGCCCAGAGTGTGCAAGGCCTCAGTCAGCCTCAGAGTGTGCAGGGCCTCAGACAGCCCAGAGTGTGCAGGGCCTCAGACAGCCCAGAGTGTGCAGGGCCTTAGACAGCCCAGAGTGTGCAGGGCCTCAGACAGCCCAGAGTGTGCAGGGCCTCAGACAGCTACAGAGTGTGCAGGGCCTCAGACAGCCTCAGAGTGTGCAGGGCCTCAGACAGCCTCAGAGTGTGCAGGGCCTCAGACAGCTACAGAGTGTGCAGGGCCTCAGACAGCCCCAGAGTGTGCAGGGCCTCAGTCAGCCTCAGAGTGTGCAGGGCCTCAGTCAGCCCAGAGTGTGCAGGGCCTCAGACAGCCCAGAGTGTGCAGGGCTTCATTGGTACTCAAGCCGTGTTCTTTGCTGTTTCCATCTGTGTTTAACGTCAGGCCCTGCTGTTCGTAGGCATAAGTTGCCCATAAAATGGTGGACATTACATACATTACATTACATTACAGGTATTTAGCAGACGCTCTTATCCAGAGCAACTTACATGCATCTAGCAGACGCTCTTATCCAGGGCGACTTACACAACTTTTTACAAATTGCGTCCATTCGTACAGCTGGATATACGCTGAAGCAATGCAGGTTCAGTACCTTGCTCAAGGCTCTGCCTTTGAACCCGGGGCCCCGGGAACTCGCCGGTCTGATTTTGGGACCTTGCCAATCTGATTTTGCGGTCGTTTTACGGTCAGCGTCCTCCCTGTCGTTCTGTCGCTCGCTCTCTCTGTCTCCGTGCATGTCGCTTTATCGTGCCCCCCCCCCCCCCCCCCCTCCGCTCTGACCGTTTTCTTTTCTAAACAACAGATGAGCTGTCCCACTGTCACACCAGGAGGATTTGGGTACTCCCCCCCGCCCCCCCCCCCACCCTCAGCCCTTCTGCCTTTTGCTGCTGTTGGGTGTGTGGTGCGACCCCGCCCCCCCTCCCCCACCCCCCCCCGCGACCTCACCGCTGCACAGTTGAAATACGGAGTCATGAAAGGGCTCGTCGACCTTTGTAAGACTTCAAAGACAGCGGAGGACACGGGAGTTTGCTTCCCCCCCCCCCATTTCTTTCTGTCCAGATCCCCCCACCCCACCCCCCCGGGCTGATTCTGGACCGAGGCCCACTCCACGCTGGGGGGGCCAGGGTGGGGGGGTGGGGGGGGGGTGGCCTGGAGGCATTGAAAGAGGAGGGGATCAGAGGGACAGTGGAAGTAAAGAACGGAGGGTGGTGGGGGGGGGGGGGAGAAGGGGGGCCTGCTGAAAATTTAATGGGGGACAAGCGGGGAGGGGGGGGCCAAGCGGGGGGGGGTTAAACAGTCGAACCTCGTGCGTGCGGAAGCAAATTGGCCTTTGTGCGGCTGTGTCACGCCTTCAAATGTCACCTCGCAGTATCGGGGGCCGTCCATCTGGACCTCGGCCATCGTTAGCACGCTCGGCTGCAAAGTGAAATCCTCTTTCTCTTTTTTCTCCTCCCTCCCCCTCCAACCCCCCCCCCCCCCCCCCCACCCCCCCCCCCCCCTCCAAACCAGACCGGGTGGGTATAAGTTAAAAAAAAAAAAAAAAAAAAAGTAAAAATACGTCATGTCTGGCAAGGTCAAAGAAGCGCTCGGCGTGGCGAAAATCAATACCCCGCCGTGTCGGAGGCGTTAAATATCTCCTCCGCGCTCCTCTTTACGGCTTCGGCGGGAGTCTCCGCGTCGGGTCTCCTCCGCCGGTCTGCCCGGCGGCTGAGTTACGGGCGCGTCCGGGCCGCGCGGGGAACGGGCGGGGCATCGAACCGCCGCCGCCTGACGCGGGCTACGCGCTATCCCATAATCCCCTGGGGGTAGGGACAAAGAAGAGGACGCTTGTGACGTGAAGCGTCCGAGAGAGAGACAGAGAGAGGGGTAAAAAGAGTGTGAGAGAGAGAGAGAGAGAGAGAGACAGAGAGAGGGGGAATGAGAGAGACAGGGACAGAGAGACAGAGACAGGGGGAATGGGAGAGGCAGAGAGAGAACCTCACATTCTGTTCCTCTCCCCTCTCTTCATAATCAGTGTGTTAATAAGAAACATGGCGAATCGATACGTCTGATGGCTGCCGGGCCATGATGCTGCTCCCTGCTCGCGCACACAGATCAGCCGGAAGCTTCCAGTCCCACAATCCTTCCTGGCCCACGGAGAAGGAGACCAGGGGCTCATTCCAATCCTTCATTTTTTCTGTCCTTGCTTCCTTTCCTTGTGTCCTTTCCTAGTATGGAAGGCCGAACAGGCTCAAAAATGCTTGAAATCGATGCCTGGAATCACGCAGCATTGTCAGCATGTTGTACTCGTGTTGACAACTCGGTATCCCAAACCTCACGTTCATGTACTTTTCTTTACCTGTTTGGCATTTAATACTAGGAAAGGATGCAGAGAAAGGAAGAAAGGACGAATAAAATAAAAGATTGGAACGAGCCCCAGGTCTTTTCGGGAATACAGGGGGAATACCGCGGACCCTTGTACAGAAAATAAAAACCTTTTGTCCCCAAGCGCGAGCGATTAATCATGTCTTGCGAACTGTCAAAAGCCTTATCTGGCTTTGATATTAAAACTTTACATCTCAAAACGTCAGATCTCAAAAAGTCGTTGATGGTACTGGGTGGGGGGTGGGGTGCCATTTTACTCCATGCTGTGAGTAATAAGCTTAGCAAACACACTTTGTTTGGCGATATTCCTCCTCCGATACACCTCCTGCCGGATCACACAAGACACCACTGTGTATTTATATGTTCTCAAAAATGTAAATAGCTTGCTAGACAGTGAATGCCACTGCCCAGTTCAGTTCTACAATAACTTTGTTTGGTTTGGTTACTGAAGCTTTAACCCTGGGTTTTTAATATTTGCTTTAAACAAAGAATCATATGAAGACCAAATAATATACGTGACAATCTGAGAAAGGGAGTTCTTGTTTGTAAGTGGGTTTTTTTTTATACCTGTGATCTGAACAGGCCAATGTAACCAAAGAGGAACAGGAAACGTGAACTGAAAGACAAATAGGACAGTAAAGTAGTCGGTGAACCGGATGTTGAGGTCACAGCAGAAAGACGGTGACTGCTACTGCTGTGTTGTGGCCTTGCGGACACCTGTCACCTGCTGAACTTCGAACCGATCCTAATAATGATAGAAGAGTGCGGTGTTCAAACATAGAACAGAAACGATTGGTTCTTTTCTATGGATGACCGTAGAGTTCATGTTTTTTTATTTTTACATTTAACCCAATCCAAGTTGATCAAGGGTCATGATGTGTGTGTTTTATTTTTTTTTTAATGTGGCTTTGGTATTCCTTTCCAACCGTGTGTGTGCGTGTGTGTGTACGCACGAGTGAGAAGCGTTTGTGTCTGCCCAAGTATATTGTCCCTTTTAAAGTGTGGAATTGTAAAGTTACTTGCAAAATGACCACCCACCCTTCCCCCCTCCTCCCTCCCCCCAAACCTTGAAATCAGAATTAATATTGCTGTTACCAAAGGCTTATAACACTTTGAAGTTTAAATCTAATTGTGGGACGTTTTTGTACCAACAAAAGTAAAAGAACTCTCCTATTACCTCATGTGATGTTGTGATGTTGCACTAAACTATTAAAACTGACCTGTAAATTTTGCAGTTTGCTCCTTACCTCCTCCTTCCTGGTTATGCATTTAAACTTTTTTTTTTTTTTTTTTTTTTTTTTTTTAAAAACACCCCACACACACAGAATTTGGGTCAGAACAGTTCTGTTCACTTAGTCTAGTGATGGACCCGATTCTTAATGCAGCCATGTTCCACACAAAGATCACCTTGTTCTGGTTGACAGAGAATGACCTTGCTTCTGGAGAGAGTGTGTACAGATGCAGTTTGACGAGTTGATGGCTTCCAATGTTTGTTTTATTCATTCTTGCTACACCTTCAGAAAAACTAGCAAGCAATCTTGTCAAAGCCAGTTTGCATGCTTAAATTCTTCCCAAATATTTTATTTAAAATGGGATTTCTTTTGTAGTTCACTTTGCTTTCAACTGCTTTTCCCCTCACGCGGTTGGCATCCAGGAGTTCCAGTTGTGGCTGGAACCAAAAAAAAAAAAAAAAAAAAAAACCCCCAGTACACACAAGTCTCTTCACACACCGATAAAATTAAAACTACTGCTCCAGATAAAAGGCAAAAAAAAAAAATTGTTTTAAAACACATTTTATTACATCGTTTTTTTTTAAAATACAGCAGGTTTCCTTTTAAACAATTAAAACATTGATTTCAAAAGTTACTACACAAGTGAATTGCATTAAAACTAAAAACACTGAAAATGACACGATAGAGAAAGTGCGATGATGAAGTAAGATTTCCACTGTAGTTAAACAAAATTAATTGAGTCTGGAAGCTCATCCTGGCCGGGAAATCACATGACCGGATAGCAGGCGTATGTGGCGATTCCGCATTGGTTCCCTTTGTTCCGTGCCATTCGGATGTAGCCTTGGTCACCAAATTGCACACCCCAGCTGGAATAGAGAAGGGGGGGGGCGGGGGATTAGAATTTATAAGCATATTGGGTAGCCAGCCCAGCCCCAGAGAACCACAGAGTCTGCCCATTTCAGTTTGTCACCTTAAAAATCAGCCGAAAACTCGGACCCCAGAAATCACTAGAGGCGACTTGAGTAGGTTTACCCCATTTTTCAGAATGTTTTCAAAATTCTAAGTCAGTGTTCTAAAACTCCACTGCTTACAATCACCAGTAGGGATCGTCACATCAGCATCAGAATGTTCAGTTAAGTCTGAATCACCTTTGTGACCTCACACCTTAAAGGGTGTTTATGCGGTACGATGCCACTTAGTGTTCCAGCATTCATTACGGATAAATTTAAAGATCCTGGCATACATTAGCAGCGTCTGACTGCAGTGCAAAATATAGGACAAATCTAGGAAAACTAGGCACTCTGGAAACAGCCTGGATTGGCTCAACAAAAAAATAAATAAACCCATCAATTGGCTGCAAGCAAAAACAGTTTCAAACATCACTGGATTTTAAATTGTAATCAAATATTTTTGTTCGCTTTTAAATAAATCAATTAATAATTTGTTTAGCTCCACAATGCAAGCGCCCATGTTCTTCTGTCTGTACATTGGTGGTCTTGTTTTCTCAAAGAACACCAGCAGGGGACCAAAATGAAGACCAGTTCCAACCACAAATCACTCCACATCTTCAGCGAGCAGCGTCATGCGCCAATTTCACAGACTTCCTTCGCGCGGGCATTGAACACCCAGACGCCTTCGCGTCGGACGCGCGATGCCCTACCTGTTCTTCACCAGCCAGAAGTCCTTCCCGTCCAAAGTGCCGTAGCCCACCGCCAGGACGCCGTGGTTCACGGTCGGGCCGCAGCCGGAGTCGTCGTACACACCTAAACGAACCGTTAAGGAACAGCAAAACCAGCGCGTGAGCGCCAGTCCTAAACTGAACTCCTCGACGACGGAAATCACGCAGCTGGGTTTACATTTTATATTTACACACACACACACACGCACACTATTATCACACACCCTATTAACACACGCGCACTATTAACACACGCACATTATCACGCAGACACATAATTATCACACACACACACACACACACACACACACTGGGGTTTTACAGAGGATTTGTTTTGGGACAGCAAAACGCGCTCACACACACGTACGTTATGATCTCACACACACAGTAGAGTTTTGCAGAGGAGTAGTTTTGGAACAGTAAAACGCGCTCACACACACGTACGCTATGATCTCACACACACACTGGGGTTTTGCAGAGTATTTGTTTTGGAACAGTAAAACGCGCTCACACACACACAGTTGGGTTTTGCAGAGGATTTGCTTTGGGACAGTACGTTATGAACACACACACACACACACACACACACACACACACACACACACACACACACACACACACACACACACACACACACACACACACACACACACACACACACACACACACACACACACACACACACACACACACACACACACACACACACACACACACACACACACACACACACACACACACACACACACACACACACACACACACACACACACACACACACACACACACACACACACACACACACACACACACACACACACACACAGAGTGGGGTTTTGCAGACGATTTGTTTTGGGACAGTAAAACGCGCTCACACACACGTACGCTATGATCTCACACACACACTGGGGTTTTGCAGAGTATTTGTTTTGGGACAGTAAAACGCGTTCACCGCTGCGGTAGAAGGCGAAGGTGGGCCTGGTGGCGTCGATGGCCACCGAAACGGGTCCCACGCTGGCCACGGCGGCCTGGAGGGCCCCCTCGTCATCCTCGTGCACGAAAGTGTAGCTGGAGCAGTTGGCCGCGCGGGTCGCCGGGTTGTACCTGCAATTCCCCTGCTACAGAAAGGTCAAAGGTCACACCGTCAAGGCAGGCCACAGACTCCACGGCAAGACCTTGTCAGCTGTGTACTTGTAAGGCTGGAACTTGTGTCTTCCTACCAAAAAAGGTATTACGGAGTTAGCTGGGCTCTGTTTCGCAAAGCAGGTTTACTGTATTAGCTGAATAATGGCACCGAGTAAAACCCGGAACCCTCCCAAATCAGGAACATGGACTGAAGTAAAAGGAGCCGTTCCGGGTTTTACTCAGCGCAGTTACCCAGCTAACTCAGTAATCCTGCTTTGCGAAATCCCCCCCTCCCCAGCCACTTTGTGAAAATGTATAGAAACAATTGCCATATTATTCATTTAGTAAAATAATTTGCAAGTAACAGTTTGAGCGAGAGTGATACCGTTTTCAAACAGGCCGTCTGATTACCCGCTACGGTATCGGATTTACAAATCACTGTAGAACGGCGTCTCAGCCAATCAGCATCCAGGATCGTAACATCCCATTTTATAGTTGTGAATGCGGCACCCAAAAAGCCACGCGGGGGGACTTACCGTGCCGTCGTAGGGGTAGGCGCTGTCCGAGTCGATGCCGCCGTTGTCGATGACGTACCGGAAGGCTTGGTGCATGTACCCGCCGTTGCAGCCCTTGTTGCCGTACTTCGAGGAGCAGTCCACCAGGTTCTGGGGGCTGAGGGACTCCAGCTTCCCATGGGTCTTCATCAGCTGGCCCTCCAGAGCCCCCGCCGCGCTGAAGGCCCAACAGGACCCGCACGACCCCTGAAAGAACAGCCCCTCTGTTAAAAACAGCAGCCGCTGAATGTCCGAATTAGCCTACTATTGAGTAAGCAAGTTGTATGTATGTATACTCGATCATAGGCAAGTAAATAGATTTGGAAATTGCAACCTTGTACTTATCTGGCATCATCCACCAAGAGGCCTCAAGTCTTAAATCAGCATACTCATTTCCCCTTTAGAAGCAAGTGTGCTTTGGTTAAAAATGGCAGCTTTAACTCCCTAACGCCTTGGCCATATCTGAATCAGCTTACTTGCCTACTATTAAGCAGACAATCTACTTGCACGAAGGGGCCTCAAAAGGTCATTGTCAGCATACTAGGTTTCCACCTGAAGAAAATGCGCTAGAACGAGAAAAAAAAAAAAAAAAAAAAAAACCTAACTCATGCTGAAGCATTGGTGCCATTTTGGAAATTAGTCACTCTCCGCTGACAGAGCAGATCAGCCCCTACGGAGTTTTCCCACGTCGACAATTTAATGGCTTCCCACGTTAGCAGACTCGTGATCTCCCACAATGCAATGAGAGTCAGAATGAAACACCATCTTTGGGGATGTTGCAAAGAGGAAGTGGTGGGAGGCTGAATGGTGCAACATTGCCTCGCAAAAAAACAAAAAAAAAAAGGCAAGAGACCGGTCGTCTGATGCAGAGCGCAAAACCTGCCACGACCAGGAACAATCAGGCGGGCATTTTCACAACCTGTCAAATCTCGGAACTCTGTTGGTGTAATTTTCTAAAATGGGCCACTCCGTTCCTAACCATTTCAAACACAGTGGGACTTCGGGGGGGGGGGGGGGGGGGGGGGTCTGCCTATTCTGCCTATTCTCTTTATTACTCCACTCTTAAAACAGTTGATCGGTTACCTCACCTCAACTGGTACCTAGGGTTTCAAATTTTGAGGAGAAAGGGGGGGGGCAGCGAGAGGGAAAAAGTACTTTGTGGCTCTAGAACCATAGTGGAACAGATCACTAAAAACCAGGCTCGCACTGAGATGACAGGCACACCAACGCCCCCCTATGGCCGTGCCGTACCTGCATCTTCACATTGGTGACATAGCCCTTGTCCCTCCAGTCGACGGAGTCAGGCAGGGAGGCCCCGAAGGCCCCTACGAAGGTGGAGGGGCCCCTCTCCAGGTCCGAGGGAACCTGAACCCCAGTCAGGGTCTGCATTACTTCTTCAGCCGTCTGGTGTGGAGAGAGAAAGGGAGAGAGAGGAGGAGGTTAATCAGGAGACAGCCCTCAGACTGAACCCTATGGTTCTTCATTCAGGCCTGTTCAGTTAAATGCATTACCTCCACAACTGCCCCCTAGGGCAGGGCTGCCCAACCCTGTTCCGGGGGATCAACCTCATTCAACCCTAATAAATTACACTTCTACCCTAATTTGGCATACCTGATTCTACCAATTGGTAGTTCGACAAGATATCTAGCACTTGAATAAGGAGTGCTTTTGTTAAAGTTACAGCGAGAACCTAGAGGATGGTAGATCTCCAGGAACAGGGTTAGGAAGCCCAGCCCTGGGGGCAGGGGTCTAATCACTGCCATGGGTACCCAAGGCTCGCCTTTGAAGGTTTTGTGAGGAATTGTGGGTAAAGGACAAACTACAGTCATGTTTGAATTTATACAGCAAAACTCACAACACCTTATTCATTCTACAGCAGGCATTCACATTTTGGCACGGGTGCAAAGGAGTGGCGGTTTGCGACACGACAGGGATAAATTCAAGCATGCAAACACACGCACAAAGCCCAGTCCTGGAGGGCCGCAGTGTCCGTTTTTGTGGTGTTCTCAGCACAAGCGTTTCAGTCAAGTCATTGATTGGCTAGAGTCCACACACTTTGTTCTCAAGGCGTTAATTGGCAGCCGATTGAAGGGAAATCACAAAACCAGGCAGAAACCACAGCCCCCTTGGGATTGGGATTGGGTTTGACGTTGGCGGGTGCTCACCAGGTCTCCCAGGTGGTTCATGGCCAGGTCGTAGCTGTGCAGGCCCAGGGACATCTCCAGGTTGTGCAGGGTGATCATCCGCAGGTTCTTCTCCCAGATCCGCCGCCGCCCGTACTCCTCTGCCTGCCCCAAACAGAGAGACTCAGTCCCCAGTCAGCCTAGTGACACAGCTACGCTACGCTACGCAACTAGCCAGGCCACCTACGGTCCACCAATGGCATACAGGCAATCTAAAATGTCATGTCACCACAGCAAAGGTCAAGAAAAAAGAAAAGAAAAAAGGGGGCTGGGAGGGATCCTTGATGCTGATAAAATCACCTAGCTTCATAAAATTCACCGCTTCTCCTTTTAAAAAACAGAATTCTTAGACATTTCTGCATTGACACTGGTGGCTTAATGATGGGAGCTCAGAAGAGCCATTTTTATTATAATGGGTTTATTTCAAGGGTCCTATGTCTCAATTGAATGAGAAATTCAGCTAGAGCGCAAATAAACAAAATGAGCTTTATCGCAAAGCTCAAAGACTGCACTGAATCAGTGAGTCGCCACGACACAAGACTAAATTGGACCCCACAGGCCCTCACCCAATCACCAGTGGAATTGGGCGTCTCACCTGGTGCTTGTAGGCCTTGCTGTGTTTGGCCATCCACATGTGCCAGTGCGTGTCCAGCTCCGGGTCGACGTCGATCAGGGCCGCTGCAGTCGCCCCGAGCAGCGCCGCTGCCACCAGCAGTCTCCCGAACATCGTCTCGAGCAGAATCTGAAACGTAACCGGAGAAGAACTGAGCGCTGAAACTGAATCACAGCGCAAAGACACGCGCCACAGCGCAATCAGACTAGTATTTGTACAGCGCTCTTAGTTAGTTGCAGACCACCAGCCTTGTTCTGGAAGCGCCAGTAATTTCGATGTGCGTCGGTTTTAATCTTAATCAATTATGGCAACAGATCGACCATCTGTTGTTCCGCCTACAGTCGCTAGCCAGTCAGTCAGAATTTGAGCACAAGCCATGAACGTTCGTGAAACCTAAATTCTCCATGACTCAGCAGTAGGACAGCTTTATACAGTAAGATATCGTATCAGGTTTCGATTCCTTATATAATGACAACATGATACTAGTGAATACGGCCAAAGAACACAATGGTTGTTTTCTAAAGATCTGAACATTTCCAAGTAAAATTTCAGGATACACGCCGGCCAAATCAGCGTGTCTCCCAGCAACAGATGACTCCATTGATGTCATTGGTCCGATTTCGGACATGGCAGTCGGTTTAGGAATTTCCTTAAAACACGCAAGAACGAAAATGTTGCTGCATCGGAGTAGCACGCGAACTGTGAAGGGTAGCGCTTTCGAGTGTGAACCAAGGACAAATTAGCCCACAAGTTCGCACTACTTCACTATTAGAGCCTACACAAACATGTCGTTTAACAGAACATACAAGACACTCAAATTAAATATGCAAGCAATGCCAACTGTCACAAGACACCGCATTTAACGGTAGTGAAACTATTTTGGTGGAACTTAACAAAGAAGTGCATTTCCCCGTTGTCAACTGACATGCATTGAGAAACCCACTTCCGATTCAAGCAAGAAGATGGGCAATCTAGATGGTCGATTACATCAAATTAAGGAGATCGTTTTAGTCTTTAATTAGCTCAATGGAAGTTCTACTTTTAAATTGGACAATGCAGTCCATTTACCATTAGTCAGCGTTAACCCAATATTCAAACTACACAAGGTAAACGTTTCACCGAGAAACACAAATAAAACAGCAAACAAGCCGAAAGTATACCAAAATATTAAAATCAATGACATACCACCCCCACAAAATACCTGCTGCCCCCCAAAAGTAACGGGTTTGGGACAGGATAGGTGCTTCAAAACTAAGAAAGCTTACCTTTCGACCGTGTATGAAGAGCAGGATGTTCGCGGTCCCAATAGCGAGTGGACGTTTTCAACAAAGTTGGCCTTCCTGTATTTTATAGTCAGAAAGTCACGTGAGCGTGTCTTCGGAAATTCCCACTCGCTGTTGTTACCCTGTTGCTGCGCTCGACCGGCAAGTGCACTGTGCACCTTGCATTTCCGTACACCTGACAATTTCACGCCCCTCAAAAAAACATTCTATCTGCTCGCCGTTGGATTTTTAACGCAAATTCGATTAATATACTATTGTAATGGAAATTAAACAAATAATTGCTGACTTTTAATTTCACAAGTGGTTTCAAATCATGAGACAAAAATGACACAATAGTTATGGTTGACGCTTGTCAAAGCCACAGTCAGGTCATTCGAATCCGCAAAATCTCATGAGTCATGTATCACAAGACAAGGAAGTTCAGATCGAAATATGTAGTGAACTGACTGAATTGTGACAAATTTCACATTGGATTGTGGTGCTGAAAAGCAACTTTCACTTTTTTGACTATTTTTTATTAGACTATTCTTTAAAGTTCATATAACTAAATGGAGGCCTGTTTATTCTAGAGACTTCACCAAGTTACCTTAGTAAGCAGTTTGATGTTAGAAACCAACATGGTCTCTTCTGGCTTTTTCTAAAATAGATGGCATTGAGATGAAGATTTCCAAATGTCAAGCCCAAGTCACATCAAAGAGGCCAAATGACATTTGGTTCCCACATAAAACTAATCACGATACAGAAAGAAAGTTCACTACTTCTGAAAGTTAATGCTCCTGCTATTCCAAACAGCAAGTCTTGTGGCTGCAACTCTATATATAAAGTACGCAGACATGGTGAAGAGATTTAGTTGTTGTTCAACCAGATATTATAAATGGGCAAGATGTGTGATCGAAGGGACCGTGGTATGATTGTTGGTGTCAGACGTGGTGGTTCCAGCATCTCAAAAACAGCTGCCCTCTTGGGATTTTCACGCACTACTGTCTCTAGAGTTTACAGGGAATGGTGCCATAAACAAGACACATCCAGTGAGTGGCAGTTCTGTGGGCAAAAACCACATGTTAATGAGTGAGGTCAGAAGCTAATGGGCACACTCGTTCAAGCTAACGGAAAGGCCACAAATGCTCAACTAACAGCTGCTTACACCAGTAGAGTACAGAAGGGCATCTCTGAACGCACAACGCATCAAACCTTGAACTGGATGGGCTACAACAGCCGAAGACCAGGCCACCAGGGTTCCACTCCTGTCAACTAAGAGCAGGAGGATGAGGATGCAGTGGGAAG
This sequence comes from Anguilla anguilla, assembly GCF_013347855.1. Taxonomy (NCBI): domain Eukaryota; kingdom Metazoa; phylum Chordata; class Actinopteri; order Anguilliformes; family Anguillidae; genus Anguilla; species Anguilla anguilla. The sequence continues at coordinate 46,491,143 of NC_049208.1, forward strand.
GCGGTCACCAAAACTGGAGGGCTGAAGATTGGAAAAATGTCACCTGGATGGACAGATCTCAAAGACTGCAGCGACATGCAGGTGGTAGGGTCAGAACTTGGCGTAAACGTGCTCGTGTAGTTTCCAAGAATCCATGGATGCATCCTGCCTTGTGTGAAAGGTGCGGGCTCCTGGTTGCGGTGTAATGGTGTGTAATGGTGTGGGGAATGCATTCTTAGCACACATAGCAGTACCAAGGGAGCATCATTTCAATCCCACAGCATACCCAAGCATTGCTGCTGATAATGTGCAATATCTTCATCACCACGGCCTACCTTTTCAAAACGGATACTTGCAGTAGGATAATGTGCCATTCACAAAGAATGTGTGGTCTCAGGCTGGTTCCATAAACAGTGACAGTGACTTCCGTTCACTCCAATAGCCTGCACAATAGACCGCCTTTGCTATGTGGCGGAAAGGAAGGTTTGCAGCACAAACTCTGCAGGAACTGCGCGATGCTATCGAGTCAGCCTCCACCAAAACCCCAAAGGAATGTTTCCGGCACCTTGTTGAATCTTGTTGAAGAATTCCGGCCGTCCAACCTGGTACTAGATAGGTGTACCACCGTGCTGTCCATACGTATTTGGACAGTGACACACTTTTGGGTGTTTTTGGCTCTATAATCCAGCACATTGGATTTGAAATGACACAATGATTGCAATGGTAGAGGGTAAAGTGCAGACTGACATTTTTTTTATTTGAGGGTATTTGCATCCACATCAGGTGATCCGTGTAGGAATTACAGCCCGTTTTACACGTATTTCCCCCATTTTAGAGGAAAAAAAATAACGGGACAGTTAGCCGCTCCGCTGTGTCTTGGCCAGCTGTGTGTCACCGTATCATTAGTTCATGCTCATGCAGAAGAAAGGCCTCGAGTAGAGATTATTTTTCCAACCAGTTACCGTAGTTTTCTGACAGCTCTATGAACCACGCCGCTTTACTCCTGCTCGTCAGCACCGTAAAGTCTAGAGGACGCACTTGCACTCTGTGGTTGTAGCTGGTGTTTGAACAAATGTCAGATATAATTGAGCTAATTAAATAATTAAGAACAGAAGTTGGCTCAAAATCCTGAAATGAATGGGCCCTGGTTGTACACCCCTGGTCTGCAGTGTAGAGGTGTAGCTCTTGTGTGACATCGGGGCCTTGTCAACTTTCTAAATTCCACGCAGGGAAGTTGAACGTGCACAAGCTCAAGGCTCACGCTATTACGCATCAACCCACACATCGCGTGTCATGGAAACGCGCTTGGCACATGCCCGTCATGGGAACAGCCTCTACAGCCAGAGAAAAACGCAGCGTCGACAAGATCACTTTATGTGTCGGTTTTATTTAAGGGTACAAACTGTTCTTCTGACGGAACTTAAGACCCATGCAAAACGTTTAAGCCAAAGTTAATTTCAGGTCCATTCTGAGAATAGCAGGATGGGTTTAAATGTGCCCATCTTGTCAAATTATTACATAAATGTATGTTTGTGTGCATGTGTGCGTGAGTGTGCGTGCGTGCGTGAGTGTGTGTGTGTGTGAGTGTGCGTGCGTGCGTGCGTGCGTGTGTGAGTGTGTGTGTGTGTGTGTGCAAGTGTGTATGTGTGTGTGTGTGTGTATTTCTGTGGGTGCATATATGTGTGTGTGTGTATGTTTGTGGGTGCGTGTGTGTGTGTATGCGTGTTTGTGCGAGTGTGTGTGTGTGCCTTATGTGCCACGTAGCACAATACACAAATATAAACACACATTTACATGCCTGTCACACCTCACCTATCATTTCAGGTATAACAGGTATGTGTGTTTGTGTGTGTTTACATATGCACATTCTCAGCTTTTGTTAAAGGGTATTTTTTATACATTTTGGTTTCACCTTGTGGAAATGACTGCACATTACGTACATAGTCCTCCCATTTCAGGGCACCATAATGTCTGGGAAACATTAACATCTTCTCAGTATCATCATCCTTTGTTGGGAAATTCCTTTGTTGCTTTAGCAGCATATTTGAGATCATTATCTTGCTGCAGGATCAAATGCCATCCATTGAGTTTGAAGGCATTTGCTTAAACTTGAGCAGATCAGATGCTCCTGCATGCGCCAGAATTCATTCTGCTGCGGCTGTCAGCATTTACATCAACGGTGAAGACAAGTGAGCCAGTGCCTGTGACAGCCATGCATACCCAAACCACAGCACTCCCACACCCACCACTTCCTTGGCCTACTCGACCATTTATGATTACTAAGCTTACCAGTGTTCTCTTTCTTCTCAACGATGTTCCAAACAGTACATTTTGGTAAGCCTAAGGTTTGGCCTATGTCTCTGACTGTTGTTTTCTTCTTCATAATTCTCAGGCTCTTAATGGGTTTCTTGGCACAGCTCTGGTCCTTATGCTGAAAACATCAGTAACAGAACCCAAATCAATCAAAAGCCTAGAATCAAAACTAAATGCTGTTCACTCCAATGGCCTGCACAGTCCCCAGATCTCAATCCAATAGAGCACCTTTGGGATGAGGTGGAATGAGAGGTTTTCAGCATGAAATCTGCAGGAACTGTGTGATGCTATCGAGTCAGCCTCCACCAAAATCCCAAAGGAATGTTTCCAGCAACTGGTCGAATCCGAGTCAATAGGAATTTAGGCCGTTCAACCCGATGCTAGATACAGTAGGTGTACCACAGTGCTGTCACCAATAACGACGACTCCAAAGGCGTTTGAAAGCCTAGAAACAAGACTAGATACTGAAACTTATCTTATCCCTGCACTAAGGAAGTAATTGAGCACACCAGACTAATCAGAAACACCCGTGAAGCCCATTGTGGTGCCCAAAATCAGGGGGGAGGGTCTATGTAAAAAAAAAGTTCTGTAATTTCTACATGGCAAAACCAAGATGTTTAACAATACCCTTTAAAAAAACAGAGAATATGTGCTTTAACCACATGTGAATTGTCCGATTACAAATCTAAAATGCAGAGTTCAGAGCCAAATCAAAGAATAAAATATGTAGCTCACTGTATACATATATATCATTTATGAGCACCTTGTTCAACAGCACAACTTCAGTGTCCTGTTGGGAATTAAACCTTTAAGCAACTTTAAGCGATTCTGTTGTCTACATAATCCTCAATGTGTAATGTTTCCCCGTCAGATTCTGTCCAAAGTACCATCTTACAACTGCATCACGCCCGCACACACACATGTATACGTACACACTCTCTCACCCACACACACGCATACACACACTCTCTCACCCACACACACACACAAACACACACACACGCATACGCACACACACACGCATACGCGCACACACACACACACGCATACGCATACGCACACACACACACACACACACGTGCATGCGCACGCATGTACACATACACGTACACACACGCACAGACACACTCTCACACACACACACACATGCTCTCACACACATACACGCACACACACAAACACACATATACACACACACGCACACGCACACACACACACACACTCACGACAAAGTACACAGAGTAACACCTACAGAATTTTACAAGGAACATTTTGTAAAAGCAATGTTTATTTGTATGCATTTAAAAAACCTTGACCTGTAAGTACGGAGTTCTTTAAAACAATTCCAAAACGTGCAGGTTAAACCTGTTCAACCTGTTACCCTTTTAAAATCGCAATCATTACAAATATAAATACATTTCAATAAAGATCGCGATTAGCATGCAGATCAGAGGTGGGCAATGAGGGCCGTATCGGTTTCTGTGTCTCTGGCCTTAATGACTTAATCAGCTCTAATATTTACACCAATTTAACATTTTAGCTGCGCTTCTTGAAACGTGCACGAATGACAACCTAAGTCTGTTCTTGTGTTTCTACATAATTTTTTCGCTGTGATCTAATCTACACATGAAACCAGTGTTGGCGCATACAGCCAGTTAGCTCATTTAAGCAGGGTAACTGGTGGAAACAAAGACCTGCACACACACCGACCCTCTATAACCAGAATTGCCCACATCTGATGTAGATATATGCATATTTCATGCAGTTTGTTTTCTGTTGTCTAAGTGAAGATTAAGAGGCGATTAACAGCCTGAGATCTGCTTTAGCGTAACCTGGTACACTGATGGTTTCACATGGTGGGATATATGGGGAAGTTAGCAATTCCACACTGGTTATTCCTGTTCCTGGCCATTCGGATGAATCCGCTTTCACCCCAAGCTGTTCCCCAGCTAGAAAACAAGCAAACACGTGAGAAGTCATTATTCAATACATTCATCCATTATCTAACCCGCTTACTCCTGGTCAGGGTCGTAGGGGGGTGTTGTAGCCTATCCCAGCATGCATTGAGAGAGAGGCAGGAATAGATCCCAGTACAATTCAATACCTTGAGAATCTGAACAAAACTAAACTGCACAAATAACAATTTTCATTGTTCAGTGCTTCAGAATTTTATAAAACAAAGACTAAGAGGAAATCTAGCAATAATGTAATTTTTCTGTGATTTCCAGGCTAATTAAATCAGAAAAGCAAACTAGCATTTAACAGTTGTAGGTTAAAAAAGCCATGGATGATGTAATGTCCGTAAATTGACACTGGATGTCGCCAGCACAACATTTATAGCGAGGAAGGCGCTGCTTCTGTTCAGCCTGTTGTGAGGGTTCTTTTTTCTTCTCTAACTGACACGTGCTTCTTGTGACTGCTTTTCGGCTGAAAACCTGTAATCCCCCTCCCCTCTCCTCCCTTCTCCACACCTCTCCTCTTTAACTTCCGAAATCATGGGATACCTGTCCAAATGCTGTGTACCTCTATGTCACTGGTTTTGTTTGTTTATATATGTAGTATTACATCCTACATGGAATTTTCCATGCGTCCGTACATTGTATATGACTTACTTATTAATAAGAGCCTGTGACAAAATATTTCAGTGCAACAATTACTAAAGCCCAGTTCATTCTATATTTTCAACTTTGAGCATGATCCTGTAGGAGACTCACCCAGATGCATTATAAAGAGGAACGGGATGAGATGTTTACCTGTTCTTCACCAGCCAGAAGTCCTTCCCCCTGTCCGTCCCATACCCAACCACGAGCACCGCATGATTGGTCTTCGCCGAGCTGCACGACGAGTCATCGTACAGGCCTGCCGAGAGACACAGTGGGGTGTGGTGCAGTGGTCAGAGCGATGGAACTTTACACCAGAGGGTGTGGTGCAGCGGTCAGAGTGATGGACCTTTACACCAGAGGGTGTGGTGCAGCGGTCAGAGTGATGGACCTTTACACCAGAGGGTGTGGTGCAGTGGTCAGAGCGATGGACCTTTACACCAGAGGGTGTGGTGCAGCGGTCAGAGTGATGAACCTTCACACCAGAGGGTGTGGTGCAGCGGTCAGAGCGATGGACCTTTACACCAGAGTGTGTGGTGCAGTGGTCAGAGCGATGGACCTTTACACCAGATGGTGTGGTGCAGCGGTCAGAGCGATGGACCTTCACACCAGAGGGTGCTGAAGCCAAGTCCAGGACTCTTGCATTCATGGATCTTTCAATGCATTTTCCAGAAAAGTGTAACCTCAGCTGTTTAAATAGTTAACAGCCCGTTTGGAAAAGTTAGCCAGGTACAACTGTTCTACTGTCCAGCTAGCTGGCTGGGGCTAGTCAGTAATACAGCTCAATATCTAGCTTGTGAAACATAATAGTTATTTAATCATATATATTTAGGGATTTTGTACATCGGTTGTCCGCTAATGAGGATTTTGATCTGATGTTAATTTTGATGCGATGTTACTTAACCTACGTTTACGTCCTGTACGCATGCCTGCACAAACTCATTTCATTACCAGGGGTATAAAACCTACAACACTCCGGTGTGGTGCGGAACACTCCAACGTTGATTCTACATGGCTACCTGGTCAAAATAAGGTGAAGGAGAGGTTTTGTCTGAAGTCTAAAGTGATTTGGCCTTCGTCAAGAAATTTATTTAGAACTTCTTTTCACATTACGGACAAAAAAATTCTGCAAAAACAGCAGCAGAACCTGCTGTTCCATTGGTATGCATGTGTAATTTTCCTTGATTACTCCATACAGAGTTACTCTATACAGTGTTACTCTATATAGAGTTACTCTATACAGAGATACTTTATACGGTGTTACTCTGTATAGAGTTACTCAATACAGTGTTACTCTATTCAGAGATACTCTATACAGTGTTACTCTATACAGAGTTACTCTATACAGAAATACTCTATACAGTGTTACTCTGTATATAGTTACTCAATACAGTGTTACTCTATACAGAGATACTCTATACAGTGTTACTCTATACAGAGATACTCTATACAGACTTACTCGATACAGAGGTACTCTATACAGTGTTAGTGCCAGCATGACAAGAACAGAATAGTCGATTCTTCAATTCTATTCTACTTCAGATTCCATTGTATTCTATCCCGTTTGATTATATTCAATTATGAGTAACAGCATTGCTCATTTAAGGTACTGCCTGAAAATTCTGTCAAAAATGTGCCTCAACCCCAAACCCCCCCCTCCCCTCCCCCAACACACACACACACACACAAATAGTAATTCATCATATCTTGGTTTTATGGTGTTTTTTCTGCATCAAACATGTTATTTTACTATGTGAGTGCAGTAGAGTGGAGAGCAAATGTAATTTCAAAATGTCATTTCTTGAGTGACAGGGGTTTTGGCAGCATGTTGGGGGGGGCGCTCTCACCTCCTCTGTAGCTGTGGAAGGACGGCATCAGGGCGTTGATGCCCACTGAGACGGGGCCCACGTTGGCAACCACCAGCTGCAGTGCTCTCTCGTCACCCCGCCGGAGGATCTGGTACCCCGAGCAGTGCCCGGCTCTGCCACGTACCGAGTAACGGCACTTCCCCTCCTGGGATGAAGAGAGAGCCGTGTTACCACCATTACGCATTCATTACGCGCTTCTCAACATCATTACCACCATTACACATTCGTTACGCGCTTCTCCACATCATTACCGCCATTATGCATTCATTACACACGTCTCCACAGCATCACCGCCATTACACACTCGCCGATGTAGCGCTTCTCCACGTTGTTACCGCCATTACGCATTCGCCGATGTAGCGCTTCTCTACCTCAGTTCTGGGGCACTCACACACACTGGCCTTTGTTCCATCCTTAACTGCCATGTCTGAAGTACAAAGAGGCTATTCACTGTTATATAAATAGTTTATAAAGTAATACTTATATTAATTTAATGAGGGATGGTTTACCCTCTCACTGCCATAAATATTTCAAAATAAGTCATGTTTCAAAGAATGATTAGGAAGCCAGACTGCTACGAGGAGACAAGAACGGATAAAAACGTGCAATCAGGAAAGAGCCCCAAGTCTCCTCTTCCACTGCTCCCATGATGTTTTGAGGCAGTTCTTCCTCTCCTCCCCTTCTCCCTGTCCTTACCCTGGACTCGTAGGGGTAAGAGCTGTCAGAGTCGATGCCCTTGTTCTCGATGATGTAACGGAAGGTCTTGGAGAGGTAGCCACCCCTGCAGCCCATGTTGCCATAGCTGCTGCTGCAGTCCAGCAGATTCTGGGGGCTGAGGGGGACCAGCTTGCCCGTCTGCATCTTCATCAGTCCCTCCATGGCCCCTGAAACACTGAATGCCCAGCAAGACCCGCAGTGTCCCTGAGGGAGACGCACGATTGGCTGTGAGACTGCCTACCAGGCTATGCTAACGCTATGTAATATCAGTAGATTACTGATATTTTACCACTAGGCGAATGCTAGGCTGATGCTAAGCATATTACAGGTTACTGCTATTTTACCACCAGGCTAATGTTAGGCTACTGCTAAGCAAATTCTAGATTACTGATATTTTACCACCAGGCTAATGTTAGGCTACTGCTAAGCAAATTCCAGGCTAATGCTATGGTAATGCTATGTTACCACTGAATGCTAAGACAATGTTAAGCTGATGATATAATACTGCCAGGCAAATACTAGGCTAATGCTAGACCAATGTTAGGCTAATGTTATGGTGTAATTTGTTCACAATTGTGCAAGGTTGTTACTGTATACAGATATGATCAGATTCTTTAAGTTCACAGAATGTATTTTCCTTTGCCTATTTCTCCGGATAAAAAATTCAATGTCAGCTGAGAGTGGGTAAGCTGTTTATGTACAGTATGATACGCATAAATTGCTTTGTGCCTCTCCCTTCCCCCCACCACCCCCCTCACCCCCCGTAACCAATAGAAGAGCTCACCTGGTTTCGGACTGGGCTGACCATGCCTTTGCTCCTCCAGTCCACCGACGGGGGCAGGGGGACCTTGCCGTCGTCTGGCAAGGTGAACGTCAGGTTGCCGTGACGATGGAGCTCCTCCACCACCTCTTCCTCGTCCCTCAGCCCGTTGAGGACAGCGTTGACCTCCTCTGCCATCTGAACCGGTCACAGTTTGGGGGGGGGGGGGGGGGGGGAGTGGTGGGGTGGGTTGGACGTAAAGGAGCACACTCAGGAAGAGTTTTCCCCTCGTTGTCATGGCAACCCGTTTGACGGGCGGGTCATTAGATCAGGCCAGTGTCATCCCACCACATGTGGCCCTGCAAGCGTGAGGCCCCAGACAGAGCTGCAGTTCTCCAACAGGCCCCCTGCAGTCATCGAGTTTGACCCGAAATATGAAACACTGACTCTTAATCACGCGGTAAAACCGCGCTCTGTTACTCTGTTTCTCTGTGGTGCTGAAACATGAGCGTGGCTAACCAGCTCACTCGTCGAAAGTGATTTGCCGTGTGGCAACATAACGGCAGCATGCTCGTTACTTAGCGACAAACAACCTCACAGAACTTCTGAACACCGAGGAGTTCATCGGGGTCTCACATGACCAGCCACTTTTTAAACAGCCTTCTTCACATTAAAGTTTAATTTTATCTTGTTACCAGTAATTATAAGAAGGTCACTGTGAAAGCACAAAATGTTCAGATTCTCATAGAAGGGTAGATTTTATCCCAGCTTTACTATGTAATATAAATTACTTTAGGGTTGAATTCATTTTTGGACAGTTGATTTAAAATTGAACCTTTTGCCAAGCACAAATAATTCAGTTGGATAATGTTGTAGAAAAATAAATAGTGTCAAAACTTCAGTACAAAAAGTTGCCAGATTAGCCTGAAATACCTGAAAAGTTTTACTGATGTTGCTCAGGGTAGGACTGTCACATACATGAACAGATGCATGTTGTCTGTTTAAACATCACTGGAGTCATCAAGTCTTTCTATCTGGCATCAGAATCAATAAAGGATGGCAGTATACGGGATACAATCAACACACTGAGATGGAACTGTACCTCTATATGAGGCAAGTCACCATGAGGACTGTACCTCTATATGAGGCAAGTCACCGTGAGGACTGTACCTCTATATGAGGCAAGTCACCGTGAGGACTGTACCTCTGTATGAGGCAAGTCACCATGAGGACTGTACCTCTATATGAGGCAAGTCACCATGAGGACTGTACCTCTATATGAGGCAAGTCACCGTGAGGACTGTACCTCTATATGAGGCAAGTCACCATGAGGACTGTACCTCTATATGAGGCAAGTCACCATGAGGACTGTACCTCTATATGAGGCAAGTCACCGTGAGAACTGTACCTCTATATGAGGCAAGTCACCGTGAGGACTGTACCTCTGTATGAGGGCAAGTCACCATGAGGACTGTACCTCTATATGAGGCAAGTCACCGTGAGGACTGTACCTCTATATGAGACTTTAGGGGGGAGTATGTTAGAGGACTGTACCACTGCGTGGATGAATCTATTCAAGGTCTTTAGGGGGGGATATGTTAGAGGACAATAACACTATGTGGATGAATCTATTAGAGGACTTTAGGGATGACTATGTTAGAGGACTGTACCACTGTATAAATGAATCTGTTAAAGGATTGTACCACTATATGGGTGAATCGACCAGAGGACTATACTACTCAATGGAAGGATCTAAAGGACTATACCACTATGTGGGTGAATCTGTTAGAGGACTGTACCACTTTAGGGGAAATCTGTTGGAGGACTGTACCACTGTGTGGATGAATCTGTTAGAGGTCTGTACCATTTTAGGTGGAATCTGTTATAAGACTGTACCACTTTAGGGGGTAATCTGTTACACGACTCTACCACTTTCGGGGGGGGGGGGGGTCTGTTAGAGATCTGTACCACTTTAGGGGGGAATCTGTTGCAGAACTGTACCACTTTAGGGGGATCTGTTAGTGTACCATGTCTGAGAGGTGGTTGAGGCCCATGGTGAAGGAGTGCAGGCCATACGAAGCCTCCATGTTGTGTTTCTCCACCATCCTCAGGTTCTTCTCCCAGATCTGCCTCCTCTGTGACTCCTCCCCCTGATCAATATTTTAAACAGATAATTAATCACTTACATGCATGCACACACTTACATGAGCACACGTTTGCGTAAACGCATGTACATGCACACACACACACACACACACACACCACAGAGACATACAGACACAAACACAATTTACATGCAATCCACACATACACACACATTCAAATTCACTCATACTTTCTCTCTCTCTTTCTCTCTCTCTCTCTCTCTCTCACACACACACACACACACACACATAGGCACACACCACAGAGACATACAGACACAAACACAATTTACACGCAATCTACACATACATGCATGAATGCATACACACACACACGCACACACACACACACATGCACGCACACACAGGTCAGGTGACCCTCGCAATACACAGTGGAAGAGGAACACGGTGAGACCGGAAAACCACAATTACTCTGCATTTCTACAGAGCTTCCCTGTTTCACACCGCAGCCTATACACCTTAACGGCTTTAACTTTAAACCTACGGACCACAGACGTGCATTACAACTGGAGCATCTATCCAAAGCAATAAAAAAAGGACTAGCTGTTCCAGGTGTAATGCAGTTCTGTCGTTTACAGGTTTAAACTCCAGCTAAGCACAGTGCAATTGAGCCATTGTGTTTAAACTCAGGGGGGAGAAACAACACAAATCATGCTAGCTGCCAGATGCTAGCTTAGCCCCCATTTGTGCAGCTGTAGATATCTCTTTCAGAGGCATGTATACGTAGACATTTCAGGATGACGCACTGTGTGTTACAGCTGCCACCAATTCCCCAGAATATGCATAGGATTTTGGGGAAGATAGGGAGACACCTCACCCCCAATATTTTCATACAAATAGGTCCCTAGACAAGCTTGTATGGTTGTGAGGCTTAACGTTTGGCTACGCAAAGGATTTGTTCCCCTGGCGAAAGACTGAATCAGTCCTGAAATGAGCTGATTCAAAACAGACCAACAAAATGAAATTTAAAAAACAAAGTGAGATGTAGTTATGATAAGGGCTCCATCTAGGAAATCAGTTGTGAACCACAACCTCAAATCAAAACAGAATATTCTCAGTCTTTGTTCACCATTTGCATCAGAGGTGCCACACTGTGTCTGGGCCACCTTTTGGTTCTCAACCTCAGCACCGGATGTAATGTCGTCCCCTGTTGATATCTATGTTTTCACTCAAGAAGCAAGTTTCCCAATTGGGCTCCGAGGTAAAATATTTTTTCCTACCACACAGACAAAGATATAAATTTTTATTTATTATTTATTTTAGCCTATGTCTGCGCTAGCCTCGTTGTACATGTGATTTAGGGACACAACTGAGCATGTCTGTTCAGCAAAAAAAATGGTACTTCATGGTTCTGATGTGCTTCCCATAGGTTTCTATCGGCATCGCTGTCCGTACATATTTTTATTCTAAGGTCTGGGCCTCTGTGTCTGCAGGTTTTTACTCTAAGGTCTGGGCCGCTGTGTCTGCAGGTTTTTACTCTAAGGTCTGGGCCTCTGTGTCTGCAGGTTTTTACTCTAAGGTCTGGGCCTCTGTGTCTGCAGGTTTTTACTCTAAGGTCTGGGCCTCTGTGTCTGCAGGTTTTTACTCTAAGGTCTGGGCCTCTGTGTCTGCAGGTTTGTACTCTAAGGTCTGGGCCACTGTGTCTGCAGGTTATTACTCTAAGGTCTGGGCCACTGTGTCTGCAGGTTTTTACTCTAAGGTCTGGGCCTCTGTGTCTGCAGGTTTTTACTCTAAGGTCTGGGCCTCTGTGTCTGCAGGTTTTTACTCTAAAGTCTGGGCCTCTGTGTCTGCAGGTTTTTGTGGGCTCTTTTCAATCAGCGGCCAATCAAGGCCCTGGAAACAAGGCGTGTGGACTTTGACACGCTTACCTGGCTGCCATACTCTTTATTGTGATGGTCCTTCCAGTCCTTCCACTGACCATTCAGAGTCAGGTTGAGATGGGAGGAGGCATGGCTAATGATCCCGAGGACCAATAGAAAGAAGTTCTGCAGGGCATGCATCCTAACGATACTTTCTGAAGAAGAAGGGAGTAGGTGGTTGGGGGAGTGGGGTAGTGAGTTCAAGGCAAACAAGAAATTAAAAAAACAGACATACATACAGTGCAAAAATAATTAACAAAATTTCCAGGGCAACCATAGGCGTAGATTTCGGGGGGGACGCAGGGGATACGTCCCCGTCAATATTTAGAACACATGCATTTGTCCCCATGAATTTTGTGTTTTCCTTTACACAAATAGACAGACATTTCCACCATAAATTGGTGCATAAAAATTCACCAGAATGCAGGAAATTAAGTATTTGGCACTCAAAATTTCCCCCCGCTTAATGTGTCCCCCCCAATGTTCAAACGAAACCTATGCCACTGATGGCAACATATTGACTCCAGCAAATTGTACAAAGTCTTTTCTACTGAGACACCATCACCAAGACAATTTACGAAAAACCAGGAAGGATACAGTGTAGTATATCTGGGGCGGGAGTGTAGTATAATGGGTAAGTACCCTAAAGGTTGCAGGTTCGATTCCCAGGTGTCCCGGTAGGACACTGCAGTTGTACCCTTAAGCAAGGTACTTAAACAGCACTGCTTCAGTATATATCCAACTGTATAAATGGATGCAATGTAAATGATGTTTAAAATGTTGTGTAAGTCGCTCTGGATAAGAGTGTCTGCTAAATTCTTGTAATGTAATGTAATGGAATATAGGAAAGACCAGGCCTGAAAACCAGCAAGTTTGGTAAGGAAAAAAAACTCCCCAGTGGGGGGAAAAAACTCCCAGGTTGAAGAAATCTCAAGTTCAACTCAGCTGTGGAGTGGAAGCCAAGCCTCCCCTGGCCAGCTCAGTGTTAGCAGCTATGTGCTAAATGCTAGCAGGGAGATACTGGCAAATCTTCCAGGAAAGTAATCATAATCACAGTGGGGAAAAAAGAGGCTTATACAGAAACTGGGATTTGTATTGCAGCTGAGGCATTGGGTTTGAGATCAGAGGACAGTGGCTTTAAAGTAATAATCTCGAAGATTTTCATTAAAATAAATCTCTGCTAAGTCACTATTTATCGCTGAATTAGGTAACACAATTGTGATTGAGCCAATTATTATATTAATTTATATTATTATTATTATAAAAAATTATGATTAAAGAACTGGGTGTCTGTGGCGACATTCCCGGGGAAACATCACAAGCGGCCCACAGAGAGGGTAGGCGGAGCTAACGCAACAAGGCTCGCCCTTGAACTCGACAATAACGGGGGGGGGAGGGGACCGTCTATCGAATGCAATGCTACGTTGTTGCAACCTTGCAATGTAGCTAACTAAAGGGCAGTTCAGATCAATGATTCGCAAGGAGACTGAATGCAACCTGCAAAATTCCAAGACGTCTGATTGTAAACGCTCTAAAACTTCACTTAGCGATTTGACAAGGTGGGTCTTTTGAGACCCCAGGCAACGGCTTCAGACGCTCTGCAACTAACCAGTTCACACCGCTGCAATTTTCTCTGCAACATTCTAAAACCGTTTCGTCTCGTTGCGAATCATTGATTTGAACTGGCCTTAACGTTATCGTTATTTACATTGCCATCATGTTCATCAATATATTGATCGGAATAAAGCCGGGGTATAGGTGGAGCAGAGCGGTTCTGATTTCTGTGTAAAGATGTCAAGCCTGAGAAAACTAAATAAAATAACATGGCAGTATGGATTAGCGTTGTTATTATTTTATTACGCTTCCTCATATGTTACGTCAGCCTTGATTCCCATTTTTGATGAAATCTCCTTTGTTTTTGTTTTATTCTTCTTGTTCTGATTGCTAATTTAACACCCAGCTCAGCTTTATTCTCGAACATTAGCTAGCAAAACCAGAAACAAGGCAATTCTTTCAAAAATATCACACAACAATCATTCACAAAAAAGACTGTTAATTGTGCACGACACATAATTGCACGAACCACAGCGAATCCCGCGAATTCTTCTCTGCAGTGTAAAGATACCGAGCAAAAGGTGGATAAAGAACATTTGTGGAAATTGATCATCACTAATTCTACCCCAGGTCTGCTACAGCATTTTAACCCGGCTCGGCAGTGTAAAGACAGCTTAAGTTAGCCTAATGTTAGACAATGAATGAGTATGTGCGTAACGTTACTTGTATAACAACCATTTTTTATTCATTAAATAATAAATGTAATAGTTGGCGTGGCCCAGGTGCCAACTGACTGACGTCACACAGGCGACACTGGTAGGATCCGGTTGGATCTATGGGAAGTGAGGTCCAAAAACACACCTGCAATTACCGCTTCTCGCCATTGGTACCGCCAAAGAGAACGGAACGGAAATCTTCGAGATTGTAACTTTAATATCCACAAGGACCCGTTGCCATTCTATCCCTGAACAAGGTGTTTATCTTGAATTAAATGCTTTATCTTTGGTCTCGTTGTATGACAGTGTTTACCATCGCTCTGACTCCAGGTTACTCAAGCTCACTTCCTCTTTCTACTCAAAGAATAACTACAAATGAAAAACAAGGAAGTGCGGTGCAACCGGCAAAAGTACGCTCAAGTGTTTCCTGTAAAAAAACGTTGAAAACTTCAGAAATAATAAATGTAGCTCTATACTACAATCACTGCACAGATGCCGGTAGGCTGCTTTGTTGGTGACACAAAGGCGTAAGCCACAGAGTAAAATACATATCATGTTTGAAATCCATACATGCAAATATGTTTCAAATATATGCATTTGAAATACGGCTTAACCCTGTAGTTACTCTTCATTACCTTACGGGCTGCTCCCATTTACATATACTGAACACAGCCGATCAAAACCGGCCCAGGGATAAACATTATGTGTTAAATCACTCAGTGCAGGACACCAGTTGAGCGTTTAAACTCTCTCCGCAAAAGGACCCGTTCTGACAGCTCGGGGACAGAGAGCGCTCTTACCGCTGCGTCTGACGGTGAGACCAGGATCACCCAACACTCCTCACCGAACCGTGTCCCGACGAAAAGAGCACCTGTCTCCGCGCGGTCGCCTAGCAACGGGAGAAGATGAGGCCAGAAGTCTGCCCTCCTTGATGTCGCGATCAACAATCTACGAGCTCAAAGAGGAAGTTTTATTTCCTGAGAGCAAACTATTTTTATGTCTTTCTCTCCCTCTTTCTCTTTTTTCTTTCCCTGTCTGTCCCTCTTTCGCTCTCCCCCTTTCTCTCTCTCCCTCTCTTTCTCTCTCTCTTTCACTTTATGCAGCGGTCTCACTTCCTCTTATTGTCAGTCATGTGAAAGTTATTTCGGGCCGATAACCTCGCAGGAAAGGCTTGAGGCTGCCAGAACACTGGTCTCTATTTCCTCATTCTGTTCGATTAAAGTATTTTTATCTGCTACACCTAAATGACCCTTAATCAACATGCATCCCCCTCAACACCCTGATCATGTACAGAATCAATTCAAGTTGCGAGACTTTAAGGTAACACTCTGATTCCTCAAAGTATATTGAATAAGGGATATTTGGCTTCAAATACAAACACAAGACATGTACACTTCAGATCAACACAGCTTGTTGAGCATTATTCTAGTGGTAAGCAGTATACACTGACTATAGCTTCAGGGATAAAAACAAACTCAAAAAAACTAATTTTGATTTCAAGTTTAGTTTTTTTTTTTTATTTAATTTTTTGCAGCAGATGTCGCTATGTGGTCATTACCCGGGTGTTTTCGGAAAACATTTTGTTCAAAACACAGACACAATGGAATGGCACACCTTTCTGGGAGGTGTGGGTAATGGTTTGATTGACACTCAGAGCCATTATAATCCAAACAATCCTGGTAATCCGATTTTAAAACTATAAAACAACCCCTCGTTCACATTCTCCTTGCACCGCTACTTCCAAGTTGCTGTGGCTATTTCTGTCGTACACAGACAAGGCAGGTCTTATCTAGAGTTGATGTATTTCCCTCCAAGGGATTGGTTATCGTAAAAACAAGACATGAAGTGTTTATTTAATATGGCTGATGATTTTTAAATGTCAGTAGGTAGTGCATATCCAACTTTTAATGAATGTGGTCATTCCATATAAATTGTTTTATCAGTGTATCCTGGCTATTTTTTCAATCACATACTGTAATTGCACTTGTACTGATTGAATGATTGATTGATTGATTGAATGATTGATTGATTGAGTGAGTGAGTGATTGACTGACCAGTAAACCCCAAAGAATTTATTTTTAAAGTTTATTGATTTGCAGATGTTGACCTAATTTATGTATTAGATAGAATATTGTTTATAACAGGGATACACCCAGGACAGTTCGCCTGTCCATCACAGGGCACACACACCATTCACTCACACACTCATACCTAGGACAATTTAGACTCTTTTAAGGATTGTAAATATAAAATTTTAATTTTAATTAAAAATGCAAAGTGAAATTCTGTAGGCAACTTCATCTTGGCCATTGGCCTAGAGTAATACAGGATTAAATACAGGAGTACATGTTAGGTCAGATGAAACCATGTTTCAATACAAGTGTGTTGTTTCTCATACAAACACAAGCTCCACACATTTCTATGCAAATGTTGGCAAAGGCAGCCATCAGTACAGAAACTAAGCTTTGTGATTGGCTCAGGTGTCTCAGTACCTGAATAACCTGCCCAGCACTCCAAGCAGAATCAATCAACACTTTCTTCTTCACATTTTCTTTCCTTTTTGAAAAGATTTGTAAATCCACAAGTGCGTGTTCACTGCCATCTGTGTGTTTGACAGCTGCAGAGATGGTATGATCACTTTCACTGTCCATTGCATGAAAGAAGAGGTGTGGCACTGGATAAACTAGGCTCTTTTATTTTACCCCCAACCGCTGATCCAAGATCAACAAACAAAAAAATGAACCCCAGAAGATGAAAATGCTGTTATATTAGCTGGCTAATGTGAGGAAAGTTGAAAGAGAGTTGTGGACAGTCTTAATAATCTTCCCTCATAATGCACACACAGACACACATACATAACCAAACACACACACACGCACACACACACGCACAAACACATACACATGTACACACATAACCACACAACGTGTCACACACACACACACACACGAGCACAGGGCGCACACACGCCAACACATAACTACTTACAAACACACATGCACACACACAGGCACAGGCACACAGGTCATGCTCAGATTAGAGCTATATTTCCACTTTTCGGCCTCTTTGCACCCCCTGGTGGTCACATGATGGGGATGCTGGCCAGGTTGGCGATTCCACAGAGGTTTCTGCTGTTCCGGGCCATCAAAATATAACCTCCATCGCCCCATGTTTGCCCCCAGCTGTTCGGGGCGGGGAGGGCGCGTGGGGTGGGGGGGGTGAAAGTTGGGGACGAGGATAAGAGGTTAGCATTTCTTGACTGCTTGTTGGAACACACTTTCCATTGCACATAAGTGAAAGTTTGTATCTACTACTGTTGTTATTCTACTCCACAACCCAAACATAGTGCACAACTGCCAGAGCTGTAGGCCAGAGCTGCATACTGCATGAAAAGAATACCTTTTCACTGAATATAAGGTATTGTGGGTTGTGTGGGTGTGGGTGGGGTTGATTCAAGGCTGCGTTTCATTGGCTGAGCTGACTGATTTGAAGCGTAACTGCCTCCCAGCTCCGCGGCAGAGCGCTTGGAGACACGCTCCGAGCGTCAAGCTCCTTTTAAAACACGCTGTCTGTCAGCTGCGTACTCTTTCCAGACCAGGGCGTGTCGCGGGGTCGGCGGAGCTCACCTGTTCTTAACGATCCAGAACTTCTTGCAGGTGGGAGTGACGCCGTAGCCGACCACCAGCACGGCGTGGTTCAGGTACTCCCCGCTACACTTGGGGTCATAGTAAACACCTGCAGAGGAGACGGCGGGACAGGTGAGCTGCTCTTACCTGTGGTAAACTGCCACTACACTGTTGTGTCCTTACCCACAAAGCCACTTTTGCGTCATTACCCACGATAGCACTTTTCTGTCATTATCCACAATGCCACTTTTGTGTCATTACCCACAATGCCACTTTTACTTTCTGACCCATGGACTTTCCACCTCTGCATTACACCGGAGAGTTTGTTTTAGTTTCAGAGATTGAAAGATTTCATCCAATTGTGCGGGGGGTCAGAAAGAGGTCAGCCAATAAGAACCGCCAAGATCTCACACTGTGCCAGCGAAACCTTCAACTGCCCGACTGGCTCTACAGTTCAGCCAATCACATGCAGGGAGACAATGTACTTCTGGGTCAATGGGTCAGTGCGTCCCCATGGTTCCCTCCCAGCAGAAGGCTCTGGCCTTACCGCTCTTGTAGAAGGTAAAGTTAGGGGATCTGGCTTGGATCCCCACGGAAACGGGCCCATGCACGGCCACGACTGCCTGCAAGACCCGCTCGTTCCCCGCAGGGAGCTCCATAAAGTCCCAGATCTGGGCCGCCCTGTCTGATCTGTCATAGGCACACTTCTGCTCCTGAGGAGGCACACACAAACACACACAGGCACACACACACACATACACCCATAAACAGGCACACATATACACACACACATACACACACAGGCACACACACACGCACACACACACACACACACACACATTAGACCACAGGTGGGCAATGGAAGCCGTATCTGTTTCTGGTTTTCTTGCAGGTTCTGGCCTAAATTATTTAATCAGCCCTGACATTAGCTCCATTTGTTGAAATGTAGCGTGTAAATTACTGTTTTTGTGTCACTAAGTGAAACATTTGCTGTGATCTAATTTACAAGAGAACCAGTGTTGGTGTATGCAGCCATTTATCTAATTTAGCCAGAGTAATTAGTGGAAATAGAAACCTACATATAGACCGGCTCTCCAGGCCCAGAACTGCCCACCCAGCACTAAACTCAGCCCCAAGGTTTTAAGGTATTTTCTATTAAAGATCTCCCATCCAAGTACAAAACAAGCCAATACCCACTTAGCTACAGCAGTTTGACTCAATAAGGGTACAGGGCAGTACAGCTGAGGTTCGTATTTCTATAAATAAATTAAAAAAGCTCTTTGGGTACAGTGCCCTGTGAGTATGTTTTATGAGGAAGTGGGGGTTCATGTACCACGCCCATGTAGGGATATTTCCTCTCAGAGCTGATGCCTTTCTTCATTGTGTACTTGTAGGCGTTGGTCATGTAGCCGCCCTTGCAGCCGTAGTTGCTCCTGACGCAGTCCACCAGGTTCTGGGGGCTGAGGGGCACCAGCTTCCTCCGGCTCCTCATTAGCTGACCCTCCAGAGCCCCCGCGGCGCTGATGGCCCAACAGGAAAGGCAGGAGCCCTGGGGAGGAACCGTGGCGCTGTCATTCCACCCGTGTCCACCATAGGGGAGCGTTACTCCTTATCGCGGTTTTTGGTGGGAGAGTGAGGGTAAAGCCACACATCCTCTGACGTGATCAGCTGGCTTCACTCTCGCCTCTCCAAATATCTTTGGAGCTTATGGGCGTATTTTTAAACAGCGTTTGTCAAACGTATTTTTATCCTACATTTTGGAAGTCCCCATAGAGCTGTAATTAACAAGACATCTTTAACTGAACTACATGGACTGGGGAACTAAAATTAGAAATTGACTTTTCATATCAGATCATGTGAACATGTCAGATCTTTAATCTGATGGGTTGATCCCTCGTGGACGTGAAAAATCACCTCCAATTGAAATGGACTGAGACGATTACGGAGTAGCTCCTTATCGGACGATGTGTGGCTTCACCCTTAGCCTTACAAATTTTCAGTGTTTTGAACAAAGCAACAATTGACAACTCGTTGTTGCTACGCCCATTACAGGGTTCGTGAAGTGTCACTCTCCCATCACTAGTTTCAGCACTCTCAGAGCGTTCTGTCTCTAAATACACTAAATAATCCAAGTTATCTGACACAGGTGTACAGAACGTCACTAGGAGCTATCTATTGAAGTCTGCCGTGATTGTTCAGACTGAAAGGAGGAAACCAAACATAACATTTTTCTTGGGTACTCAGATTATTAAACAGATTTAATTTAGAGAGTAATGTACAGCGTCAGCTACTACTTTCCATCCAGGAAAAGATGTCCCCAAAAGTGACAGAGCTAGTAGTTTTCCCCTGCTGCCACCAGAGGGCAGTATTGCTCATTGTGCCTCAACGCATGACCCCGGGAACTGCATGAATTTGCTGCCCTGTGCTTTCGGTGGTTTAACAGACTGAACACTAATCTAATTTGACCTAATGTTCATTTAGATAAATCATTTAAATGTACCGCTAATCCCTGTCTCTCTGGTAATGAAGCATGGAGATGAGTTCACCGCTAATTGTGGCCTCCGTTAGAAATGTTTAAAAATGGCCCGGTTCTTGGTTCCTGGATCTCGGTTCCTGGGTCCTCGTCTCTTTATGAACACACTGACCTGATTTATGACCGGCGTGACGAAGCCAAGTATGCGGTAATCGATGGCATTGGGCAGTTTTGTGGGGATGTCATCGAGAGCGAAGGTGTTGTTGGTCTCCCTGGCCTGAGGAACCACCAGACCGGTCATCTTCTCAGCCACTTCCTCAGCAGTCTGGGGTGGAGGGGGGGAGAAGACATGGTTCAGGAGGAGAAGATGAGGTGCTGGGTAACGATTCCTCTGTAAGTTTGACTTGGTAATGCGAGCTGTTCTGTCTGTGATTCCCCCCCTCCCCTCCACCCCCACCCCCACCCCCACCCACACCATGTGAAACAGCAATGCAGAGTTCTCAGTACTGGCCCAGGAGGAACTCATCTTCCAGGAAATTAGCTCTCTACTGTGCCAAGTCTGGCCCAGCAGAAACCTGTCACTATCAAATCCGTTTGTTGAGATGTTTTCATTCATGTGAAGTTAACTATTCCTTATCCAGAGCAACTTACATAGCATACTTCCTCACTGAAAACAGTTTTCTATTGCTGAAAGTTTACTGAGGCAGTTCAAGGAAAGGATTGTGCTGAAGGCCCCAAAAACTTTGAGTTACATAAGCCCAGTTATAGAGCCAAACCACTACATTGCATTGTATTGATCTTTTTTTAGTAAGTGATTTGTTGGTGTTGTTGTGCAAAAGCCTCCACTTCCAGTGTGATAGCGCTGTACTAATGCTCCTTCAGAGGAATGCTTCTGCTGGGGTGTGGGTCGGGCGGTGCAGCTCAGGTTGGATGGTGCGAGTTGTGAGGTGCAGTTTGGGTGGTGTGGGCTGGGCGGTGCAGGTCGGATGGTGCAGGATGGATGGTGCAGGTTGGCTGGTGTGGGTTGGGTGGTGAAGGTCGGAGGGTGTGAGTTGTGCGGTGCAGGTTGGGTGGTGCAGAATAGGTGGTGTGTGTTGGGTGGTGTAGGCTGGGTGGTGCAGGTCGGACGGTGTGAGTTGTGGGGTGCAGATTGGGCGGCGCAAGTTATGTGGTGTAGGTTGGGAGGTGTGGGTTTGGTGCTGCAGTTTGGGCGGTTCAAGTTGGATGGTGTGAGTTGTGGGGTGCAGGTGTTGCGGTACAGGTTGGATGGTGTGGATTGGGCAGTGCCGGTCGGGTGATGTGGATTAAGCAATGCAGGTTGGGTGGTGTGAATTGTGGGGTGCAGTTCGGATGGTGCAGGATGAGTGGTGTGGATTGGGCAGTGCAGGTTGAGTGGTGTGGATTGGGCAGTGCAGGTTGGGTGGTGTGAGTTGTGGGGTGCAGGTCAAGTGCTGCGGGTTTGGTGGTGCAGGTTGGATGTGTGGGTTGGGTGGTGTGGTTTAAGCAGTGCAGGTTGGGTGGTGTGAATTGTGGGGTGCATGTCGGATGGTGCAGGATGGGTGGTGCAGGTTTGGTGGTACAGGTTGGATGGTGTGGATTGTGCTGTGCAGGTTGGGTGGTGTGAGTTGTGGGGTGTGGGTCAATTGGTGCAGGTTGGGCGGTTCATGTTGGATGGTGTGAGTTGTGGGGTGCAGGTTGGGTGGTGTGGGTTATGGGGTGTAGATTGGATGTTGCAGGTTGTGGGGCGCAGGTTGGCGGTGCAGGTTGGCGGTGCAGGTTGTGGCGTGCAGGTTGGGCGGTGCAGGTTGGGTACTCGCCATGTCTCCCATGTGGTTCATGCCCAGCTGATAGGAGTGCATGCCCTGCTCATACTCCAGGTTGTGGGCCTCGATCAGCAGCGTGTTCTTCTCCCAGACTGACCTGCGCTGCTCCTCCTCCTCCTACAGGTTCAAAGGTGACTGTGTTCTGTTAAGGACACTCTACAATAATCAATATAAAAAAGAAAATAGGTCTAACACTTGTAAATGGATTCGAGAGAGAACACCAGAAGCCATCGCTGCCCTCAAGGTGGACCTAAGGAAACAAAACTGGAACGAGGTTTATGCTAATGATGATCCTAACAAAGCCTATGAGGCGTTTTTGTCCACATTAATTGTGCTTTATGAAAAAAACTGTCCGTTAAGAAAACTCACAAGGAAGCACAAATATGTGGACAAGCCATGAATTACCAAGGGGATAGAGAACGCACGTAAAAAGAAAAATGTATTATTTAGGAGATTTTTAGAACAATAGAAGCAGAAAAAGATACATAAAAATAAATTAATAAGTATTATGAGATCTAATAAGAAAGAGCATTATCACAAACTATTGGAGCAGTATAGGAGTAACACTCAAGGAACATGGAGAGTGCTTAACAGCCTAATTAAAAAGGGTACTGGAAAAGCAGACAAACCAAATTACTTTGTAAAAGATAACAGTACAATTATAAATAAAACAAAAGAAATCGACAATAAATGTAACAATTATTTTGTAAATGTTGGATACAATGTAGCAAACACGATTGCGGAGCCGAGAAATAGGGATGGTGTAGATGAAGACATTGTTCATAAAAACACTCTCCATCTTTATTAGAGGTGCTGCTGAAAAGGAAATACTTGACATTGTTAAAAAATGTAAGAATAAAAAGTCGACTGATTGGACTGAAATTAATATGTCGTTAGTAAAAGATATTATAGAATGTATAGTGAAACCATTGACACATATCTGCAATCAATCCTTCCAAACAAGTATATTTCCCAGCAAAATGAAAACAGCAAAAGTCATTCCTATTTATAAAAGTGGAGATAGACGTCTATTCTCCAATTATAGACCAATTTCTCTGCTTTCCCAGTTCTCAAAAATTTTAGAAAAAATATTTGTGCAAAGATTGGATAATTTCATAGAAAAACACAATTTATTGAGTGACCATCAGTATGACCTTCGAGCTTATAGGTCCACCTCAATGGTAGTGATGGAACTGGTAGAAGAGATTTCTACTGCAATGGACAACAAGAAATATACTGTGGGGGTGTTTCTAGACCTAAAAAAATCACTCTATACCATTGACCTGGCTTATTAATGAAGAAACTGGAGAGATATGGTATTAGAGGAATAGCACACTCATGGCTAAGTAGTTACCTCGATGATAGACATCAATATGTACAAATAAATAACGTTGAATCTGATTTGTTGAAGGTTACTTGTGGGGTTCCACAAGGTTCTGTGCTAGGCCCTAAACTGTTTATATTGTATATAAATGATATTTGTAAAGTGTCTAAATTGTTAAAATTTGTTTTATTTGCTGATGACACTAATTTATATTGCTCCGGGAAATGTTTGGAAGGGCTTCTGAATACAGTGGAAAGGGAATTGAAAGTCTTAAAGAAATGGTTTGAAAAGTTGTCACTGAATGTAAGTAAAACAAAGTTTATAATATTTGGTAATCGGCAAATCAATAATCAAGTAAAAATTATGATAAATGATGTCGAAATAGAAAGAGTGTATGAAAATAAATTTCTGGGCGTTATAATTGACCATAAAATATGTTGGAAACCACACATAAATAATGTGAAAACAAAAATGTCTAAAACCATCACAATATTATATAAAACTAAAGATATCTTGAATCAGAAATCACTATATATACTGTATTGTTCTCTCATAGTTCCATACATTACCTACTGTGTGGAGGTATGGGGAAATACATACAAAACCAGCACTTATCCAATTTTCACCCTACAGAAGAGAGCTATAAGAATTATAAATCGAACGGATTATTTCGAACCAACCAAAGCATTTATTGACTTACATGCTTTAAAATTTTATGATCTAGTTGATCTTAAAACTGCACAGATAATGTACAAAGCACAAAATAATTTGCTTCCTAACTGTATTCAGAGGTTTTTTGAAATTAGAGAGAGCCAGTATGAAATTAGGGGAATAGGTATGTTTAAAAAATCAAGGGTAAGGACAAATATAAAGATGAGAAGTATATCTGTCAAAGGGGTTAATTTGTGGAATAGTTGTGACAAGGAATTAAGAATGTGTAGTTCACTTTGCAAATTTAAAAAAATGTTTAAAAATAATGTGTTAAACAAATATAAAACAGAGTTATGATCATTATTGTGTATGAAACATTTGGAACTTTAGTTTTTGTTTCTGTTCTGATTTGTTTTTGTATAGCCTAAATCTAGTAGTGAAAGGGATGCATATTAGAATATGTTATGTAAAAAGGGTAGGTATAATAAGCTAAAGCTTCAGCCAACACCTTTTCGGTCAATATTTTTTGTTTTCCTTTTAATTTAATGCCTTATTGTTATTTATCTATTTCTATGTGCATTCTTTTTGGAAAATTGTTAATAAGGACCGAAATAAATTACTACTAGTACTACTATTAGGTGCCACACTGTGTCTGGGCCAGCTTTTGGTTCTCAACCTCAGCACCGGAGGTAATGTCGCCCCCTGTTGATATCTATGTTTTCACTCAAGAAGCAAGTTTCCCAATTGGGCTCCATTCATTTTTGACAGCAAAAATAAAATACTTCCGCTCAAATATTGATGTCAACAGCTTGCATTATATATATATATATATAAATATATATATATTTGGAAGAAAAATCACATTATATTTCCGAGGTAAAATATTTTATTCCTACCACACAGACAAAGATATGATATAAAATGGTACTTCCTGGTTCTGACGTGCTCCCCACAGGCTTCTATCGGCATCGCTGTCCCTACATATTTTTACTCTAAGGTCTGGGCCTCTGTGTCTGCAGGTTTTTACTCTAAGGTCTGGGCCTCTGTGTCTGCAGGTTTGTACTCTAAGGTCTGGGCCTCTGTGTTTGCAGGTTTTTACTCTAAGGTCTGGTCTTCTGTGTCTGCAGGTTGTTACTCTAAGGTCTGGGCCTCTCTGTTTGCAGGATTTTACTCTAAGGTCTGGGCCTCTGTGTCTGCAGGTTTTTACTCTAAGGTCTGGGCCTCTGTGTCTGCAGGTTTTTACTCTAAGGTCTGGGCCTCTGTGTTTGCAGGTTTGTACTCTAAGGTCTGGGCCTCTGTGTCTGCAGGTTTTTACTCTAAGGTTTGGGCCTCTGTGTTTGCAGGTTTGTACTCTAAGGTCTGGGCCTCTGCGTCTGCAGGTTTTTACTCTAAGGTCTGGGCCTCTGTGTCTGCAGGTTTTTGTTGGCTCTTTTCAATCAGCGGCCAATCAAGGCCCCGGAAACAAGGCGTGTGGACTTTGACACGCTTACCTGGCTGCCATACTCTTTATTGTGAAGGTCCTTCCAGTCCTTCCACTGACCATTCAGAGTCAGGTTGAGATGGGAGGAGGCGTGGCTAATGATCCCGAGGACCAATAGAAAGAAGTTCTGCAGGGCATGCATTCTAACGCTACTTTCTGAAGAAGAAGGGAGTAGGTGGGTGGGGGAGGGGGGTAGTGAGTGCAAGACAAACAAAAAATGAAAAAAACAGACATACATACAGTGCATGAAGAAGTCACAAAATTTCCAAGGCAACAAAAGGCGTAGATTTTAGTGGGGAAGGGGGCGCAGGGGATACGTCCCCCTCAATATTGGGAACACGTGCATTTGTCCCCCTGAATTTTGCGTTTTCTTTTACATAAATAAAGACATTTCCACCATTAATTGATACAGAAAAGGCACAAATTGGTGCATAAAAATTCACAAGATTTCAGGAAATTAAGTATTTGGCACTCAAAATTTCCCCCGCTTAATGTGTCCCCCCCAATGTTCAAACGAAACCTACGCCACTGATGGCAACATATTGACTCCAGCAAATTGTATAGAATCTTTTCGACCGAGACACCATCACCAAGACATTTTATGGGAAACCAGGAAGGATATAGTGTAGTACATCTGGGGCGGGAGTGTAGTATAATGGGTATAAAGAACCCTAAAGGTTGCAGGTTCAATTCCCAGGTGTCCCGGGAGGACACCGCAGTTGTACCCTTGTACTTAAACAGCATTGCTTCAGTGTATATCCAGCTGTATAAATGGATGCAATGTAAATGCTGTGTAAAATGGTGTGTAAGTCGCTCTGGATAAGAGTGTCTGCTAAATTCTTGTAATGTAATGTAATAGAATATAGGAACGACCAGGCCTGTTCACCCCCCCCCCCCCCTTAAAAAAAACAGCAAGTTTGGTAAGAAAAAAAAAAACTCCCCAGTGGGGAAAAAAACTTCCAGGTTTGAAGAAATCTCAAGTTCAACTCAGCTGTGGAGACGAAACCAATCCTCTGGCCAGCTCAGTGTTAGCAGTTATGCTAAATGCCAGGAAAGTAATCATAATCACAGTGGCAAAAAAGAGGCTTATACAGAAACTGGGATTTATATTGCAGCTGAGGCATTGGGTTTGAGATCAGAGGACAGTGGCTTTAATATCCACACAGACCCACTGCCAGTCTATCCCTGAACAAGGTGTTTATCCTGAAATAAATGCTTTATCTTTGGTCTCGTTGCGTGACAGTGTTTACCATCGCTCTGACTCCAGGTCTCTCTAGCTCACTTCCTCTTTCTACACAAAGAATAACCAGAAATGAAAAACAAGGTAGTGCTTTGCAACCGGTAATAGTACACTCAAGTGTTTCCTGTAAAAAAAAAACATTGAATACTTCAGAAATAATAAATGTAGCTCTATACTACAATCACTGCACAGATGCCGGTAGGCTGCTTTGTTGGTGACACAAAGGCGTAAGCCACAGAGTAAAATACATATCATGTTTGAAATCCATACATGCAAATATGTTTCAAATATATGCATTTGAAATACGGCCTATCCCTGTAGTTACTCTTCATTACCTTACGGGCTGCTCTATTTACATATACTGAGCACAGCAGATCAAAACCGGCCCAGGGATGAACATTATGTGTTAAATCACTCAGTGCAGGACACCGGTTGAGCGTTTAAACTCACTCCGCAAAAGGACCCGTTCTGACAGCTCGGGGACAGAGAGCGCTCTTACCGCTGCGTCTGACGGTGAGACCAGGATCGCCCAACACTCCTCACTGGACCGTGTCCCGACGAAAAGAGCACCTGTCTCCGCGCGGTCGCCTAGCAACGGGAGAAGATGAGGCCCGAAGTCTGCCCTCCTTGATGTCGCGATCAACAATCTACGAGCTCAAAGAGGAAGTTTTATTTCCTGAGAGAAAACTATTTTTATGTCTTTCTCTCCCTCTTTCTCTTTTTTCTTTCCCTGTCTGTCCCTCTTTCGCTCTCCCCCTTTCTCTCTCTCCCTGTCTTTCTCTCTCTCTTTCACTTTATGCAGCTCTCTCACTTCTTCTTACTGTCAGTCATCTGAAAGTTATTTCGGGCTGATAACCGCGCAGGAAAGACGTGAGGCTGCCGGGACACTGGTCTCTATTTCCTCATTCTGTTCTATTAAAGTATTTTTATCTGCTACACCTAAATGACCCTTAATCAACATGCATCCCCCTCAACACCCTGATCGTGTACAGAATCAATTCAAGTTGTGAGACTTTAAGGTAACACACTGATTCCTCAAACTATATTGAATAAGGGATAATTGACTTTAAATACAAACACAAGACATGTACACTTCAGATCAACACAGCTTTTTGAGCGTTACTCTAATGGTAAGCAGTATACACTTACTATAGCTTCAGGGATAAAAACAAACGCAGAAAAACTCATTTTAATTTCAAGTTTAGTTTCTTTTCTATTTTTTGCAGCAGATGTCGCTATGTGGTCATTACCCGGGTGTTTTCGGAAAACATTTTGTTCAAAACACAGACACAATGGAATGGCACACCTTTCTGGGAGGTGTGGGTAATGGTTTGATTGACACTCAGAGCCATTACAATCAAAACAATCCTGGTAATCCGATTTTAAAACTATAAAACAACCCCTCGTTCACATTCTCCTTGCACCGCTACTTCCAATTTGCTGTGGCTATTTCTGTCGTACACAGACAAGGCAGGTCTTATCTAGAGTTGATGTATTTCCCTCCAAGGGATTGGTTATCGTATAAACAAGACATGAAGTGTTTATTTAATATGGCTGATGATTTTTAAATGTCAGTAGGTAGTACATATCCAACTTTTAATGAATGTGGTCATTCCATATAAATTGTTTTATCAGTGTATCCTGGCTATTTTTTCAATCACATACTGTAATTGCACTTGTACTGATTGAATGATTTATTGATTGATTGAATGATTGATTGATTGATTGATTGATTGATTGATTGATTGATTGAGTGAGTGAGTGATTGACTGACCAGTAAACCCCAAAGAATTTATTTTTAAAGTTTATTGATTTGCAGATGTTGACCTAATTTATGTATTAGATAGAATATTGTTTATAACAGGGATACACCCAGGACTGTTCGCCTGTCCATCACAGGGCACACACACACTCATACCTAGGACAATTTAGACTCTTTTCAGGATTGTAAATATAAAATTTTTATTTTAATTTAAAATGCAAAGTGAAATTCTGTAGGCAACTTCATCTTGGCCATTGGCCTAGAGTAATACAGGATTAAATACAGGAGTACATGTTAGGTCAGATGAAACCAAGTTTCCATACAAGTGTGTTGTTTCTCATACAAACACAAGCTCCACCCATTTCTATGCAAATGTTGGCAAAGGCAGCCATCAGTACAGAAACTAAGCTTTGTGATTGGCTCAGGTGTCTCAGTACCTGAATAACCTGCCCAGCACTCCAAGCAGAATCAATCAACACTTTCTTCTTCACATTTTCTTTCCTGTTTGAAAAGATTTGTAAATCCACAAGTGCGTGTTCACTGCCATCTGTGTGTTTGACAGCTGCAGAGATGGTATGATCACTTTCACTGTCCATTGCATGAAAGAAGAGGTGTGGCACTGGATAAACTAGGCTCTTTTATTTTACCCCCAACCGCTGATCCAAGATCAACAAACAAAAAAATGAACCCCAGAAGATGAAAATGCTGTTATATTAGCTGGCTAATGTGAGGAAAGTTGAAAGAGAGTTGTGGACAGTCTTAATAATCTTCCCTCATAATGCACACACAGACACGTGTACACACATAACCACACAACGTCTCACACACACACACACACACGCGGGCATGCGGGCGCACACACGGGCACGGGGCACACACACGCCCACACATAACCACATACAAACACACATACACACACACAGGCACAGGCACACAGGTCATGCTCAGATTAGAGCTATATTTCCACTTTTCGGACTCTTTGCGCCCCCTGCTGGTCACATGATGGGGATGCTGGCCAGGTTGGCGATTCCACAGAGGTTTCTGCTGTTCCGGGCCATCAAAATATAACCTCTATCGCCCCATGCTTGCCCCCAGCTGTTCGGGGCGGGGAGGGCGCGTGGGGGTGGGGTTGGGGGGGGGATTGGTGAAAGTGGGAGAAAAACACAGATGGGGACGAGGACAAGAGGTTAACATTTCTTGACTGCTTGTTGGAACATACTTTCCATTGCACATAAGTGAAAGTTTGTATCTACTGCTGTTGTTATTCTACTCCACAACCCAAACATAACGCACAACTGCCAGAGCTGTAGGCCAGAGCTGCATACTGCATGAAAAGAATACCTTTTTCACTGAATATAAGGTATTGTGGGTTATGTTGATGGGGTTGATTCAAGGCTGCGTTTCATTGGCTGAGCTGCCTGATTTGAAGCGTAACTGCCTCCCAGCTCCGCGGCAGAGCACTTGGAGACACGCTCTGAGCGTCGAGCTCCTTGTAAAACACGCTGTCTGTCAGCTGCGTACTCTTTCCAGACCAGGGCGTGTCGTGGGGTCGGCGGAGCTCACCTGTTCTTAACGATCCAGAACTTCTTGCAGGTGGGAGTGACGCCGTAGCCGACCACCAGCACGGCGTGGTTCAGGTACTCCCCGCTACACTCGGGGTCGTAGTAAACACCTGCAGAGGAGACGGCGGGACAGGTGAGCTGCTCTTACCTGTGGTAAACTGCCACTACACTGTTGTGTCCTTACCCACAAAGCCACTTTTGCATCATTACCCACGATGGCACTTTTCTGTCATTATCCACAATGCCACTTTTGTGTCATTACCCACAATGCCACTTTTACTTTCTGACCCATGGACTTTCCACCTCTGCATTACACCGGAGAGTTTGTTTTAGTTTCAGAGCTTGAAAGATTTCATCCAATTGTGCGGGGGGTCAGAAAGAGGTCAGCCAATAAGAACCGCTGAGATCTCACACTGCGCCAGCGAAACCTTCAACTGCCCGACTGGCTCTACAGTTCAGCCAATCACATGCAGGGAGACAATGTACTTCCGGGTCAATGGGTCAGTGCGTCCCCATGGTTCCCTCCCAGCAGAAGGCTCTGGCCTTACCGCTCTTGTAGAAGATAAAGTTTGTGGATCTGGCTTGGATCCCCACGGAAACGGGCCCACGCACGGCCACGACTGCCTGTAAGAAACGCTCGTTCCCCGCAGGGAGCTCCATAAAGTACCAGATCTGGGCCACCCTGTCTGATCTGTCAAAGGTACACTTCTGCTCCTGAGGAGGCACACACAGACACACACAGGCACACACACACACACCCATAAACAGGCACACATATACACACACACATACACACACAGGCACACGCACACACACACTCACATACATACATACACACACACACAAACACACACACACACACACACACACACATTAGACCACAGGTGGGCAATGGAAGCCGTATCTGTTTCTGGTTTTCTTGCAGGTTCTGGCCTAAATTATTTAATCAGCCCTGACATTAGCTACATTTGTTGAAATGTAGCGTGTAAATTACTGTTTTTGTGTCACTAAGTGAAACATTTGCTGTGATCTAATTTACAAGAGAACCAGTGTTGGTGTATGCAGCCATTTATCTCATTTAGCCAGAGTAATTAGTGGAAACAGAAACCTACATATAGACCGGCTCTCCAGGCCCAGAACTGCCCACCCAGCACTAAACTCAGCCCCAAGGTTTTGAGGTATTTTCTACTAGAGATCTCCCATCCAAGTACAAAACAAGCCAATACCCACTTAGCTACAGCAGTTTGACTCAATAAGGGTACAGGGCAGTACAGCTGAGGTTCGTATTTCTATAAATAAATAAAAAAAGTTGTTTGGGTACAGTGCCCTGTGAGTATGTTTTATGAGGAAGTGGGGGTTCATGTACCACGCCCATGTAGGGATATTTCCACTCAGAGCTGATGCCTTTCTTCATTGCATACTTGTAGGCATTGGTCATGTAGCCGCCCTTGCAGCCGTAGTTGCTCCTGACGCAGTCCACCAGGTTCTGGGGGCTGAGAGGCACCAGCTTCCTCCGGCTCCTCATTAGCTGACCCTCCAGAGCCCCCGCGGCGCTGATGGCCCAACCGGACCGGCAGGAGCCCTGGGGAGGAACCGTGGTGCTGTCATTCCACCCGTGTCCACCAGAGGGGAGCGTTACTCCTGATCGCGGTTATTGGTGGGCGAGCAAGGGTAAAGCCACACATCCTCTGACGTGACCACCTGGCTTCACTCTCGCCTCTCCAAATATCTTTGGAGCTTATGGGCGTATTTTTAAACAGCGTTTGTCAAATGTATTTTTATCCTACATTTTGGAAGTCCCCACAGAGCAGTAATTAACAAGACATCTTTAACTGAACTACATGGACTGGGGAAATAAAATTAGAAATTGACTTTTCACATCAGATCGTGTGAACATGACGGATCTTTAATCTGATGGGTTGATCCTTCGCGGACGTGAAAAATCACCTCCCATTGAAATGGACTGAGACGATTACAGAGTAGCTCCTTATCGGAGGATGTGTGGCTTCACCCTTAGCCTTACAAATTTTCAGTGGTTTGAACAAGGCAATGATTGACAACTCATTGTTGCTCCGCCCATTACGGGCGTGTCACTCTCCCATCGCTAGTTTCAGCACACTCAGAGCGTTCTGTCTCTAAATACACTAAATAATCCAAGTTATCTGACACAGGTGTACAGAACGTCACTAGGAGCTATCTATTGACAAGTCTGCCGTGATTGTTCAGACTAAAAGGAGGAGACCAAACATAACATTTTCCTTGGGTACTCAGATTATTGAACAGATTTAATTTAGAGAGTAATGTACAGAGTCAGCTACTACTTTCCATCCAGGAAAAGATGTCCCCAAAAGTGACAGAGCTAGTAGTTTTCCCCTGCTGCCACCAGAGGGCAATATTGCTCCTTGTGCCTCAACGCATGACCCCGGGAACCGCCTGAACTTGCTGCCCTGTGCTTTCGGTGGTTTAACAGACTGAACACTAATCTAATTTGACCTAATGTTCATTTAGATAAATCATTTAAATGTACCGCTAATCCCTGTCTCTCTGGTAATGAAGCATGGAGATGAGTTCACCTCTAATTGTGGCCTCCGTTAGAAATGTTTAAAAATGGCCCGGTTCTTGGTTCCTGGATCTCGGTTCCTGGGTCCTCGTCTCTTTATGAACACACTGACCTGATTTATGACCGGCGTGACGAAGCCAAGTATGCGGTAATCGATGGCATTGGGCAGTTTTGTGGGGATGTCATTGAGAGCGAAGGTGTTGTTGGTCTCCCTGGCCTGAGGAACCACCAGACCGGTCATCTTCTCAGCCACTTCCTCAGCGGTCTGGGTGGAGGGGGGGAGAAGACATGGTTCAGGAGGAGAAGATGAGGTGCTGGGTAACGATTCCTCTGTAAGTTTGACTTGGTAATGCGAGCTGTTCTGTCTGTGATTCCCCCCCTCCCCTCCACCCCCACCCCCACCCCCACCCCCACCCACACCATGTGAAACAGCAATGCAGAGTTCTCAGTACTGGCCCAGGAGGAACTCGTCTTCCAGGAAATTAGCTCTCTACTGTGCCAAGTCTGGCCCAGCAGAAACCTGTCACTATCTAATCCGTTTGTTGAGATGTTTGGTGGTGCAGGTTGGATGTGTGGGTTGGGTTGTGTGGTTTAAGCAGTGCAGGTTGGGTGGTGTGAATTGTGGGGTGCATGTCGGATGGTGCAGGATGGATGGTGCAGGTTTGGTGGTACAGGTTGGATGGTGTGGATTGTGCTGTGCAGGTTGGGTGGTGTGAGTTGTGGGGTGTGGGTCAATTGGTGCAGGTTGGGCGGTTCATGTTGGATGGTGTGAGTTGTGGGGTGCAGGTTGGGTGGTGCAGGTTATGGGGTGTAGATTGGATGTTGCAGGTTGTGGGGCGCAGGTTGGCGGTGCAGGTTGGCGGTGCAGGTTGTGGCGTGCAGGTTGGGCGGTGCAGGTTGGGTACTCGCCATGTCTCCCATGTGGTTCATGCCCAGCTGATAGGAGTGCATGCCCTGCTCATACTCCAGGTTGTGGGCCTCGATCAGCAGCGTGTTCTTCTCCCAGACTGACCTGCGCTGCTCCTCCTCCTCCTACAGGTTCAAAGGTGACTGTGTTCTGTTAAGGACACTCTACAATAATCAAGATAAAAAAGAAAATAGGTCTAACACTTGTAAATGGATTCGAGAGAGAACACCAGAAGCCATCGCTGCCCTCAAGGTGGACCTAAGGAAACACAACTGGAACGAGGTTTATGCTAATGATGATCCTAACAAAGCCTATGAGGCGTTTTTGTCCACATTAATTGTGCTTTATGAAAAAAACTGTCCGTTAAGAAAACTCACAAGGAAGCACAAATATGTGGACAAGCCATGAATTACCAAGGGGATAGAGAACGCACGTAAAAAGAAAAATGTATTATTTAGGAGATTTTTAAAACATAGAACAATAGAAGCAGAAAACAAATATAAGATACATAAAAATAAATTAATAAGTATTATGAGATCTAATAAGAAAGAGCATTATCACAAACTATTGGAGCAGTATAGGAGTAACACTCAAGGAACACGGAGAGTGCTTAACAGCCTAATTAAAAAGGGTACTGGAAAAGCAGACAAACCAAATTACTTTGTAAAAGATAACAATACAATTATAAATAAAACAAAAGAAATCGACAATAAATGTAACAATTATTTTGTAAATGTTGGATACAATGTAGCAAACACGATTGCGGAGCCGAGAAATAGGGATGGTGTAGATGAAGGCATTGTTCATAAAAACACTCTCCATCTTTATTAGAGGTGCTGCTGAAAAGGAAATACTTGACATTGTTAAAAAATGTAAGAATAAAAAGTCGACTGATTGGACTGAAATTAATATGTCGTTAGTAAAAGATATTATAGAATGTATAGTGAAACCATTGACACATATCTGCAATCAATCCTTCCAAACAGGTATATTTCCCAGCAAAATGAAAACAGCAAAAGTCATTCCGATTTATAAAAGTGGAGATAGACGTCTATTCTCCAATTATAGACCAATTTCTCTGCTTTCCCAGTTCTCAAAAATTTTAGAAAAAATATTTGTGCAAAGATTGGATAATTTCATAGAAAAACACAATTTATTGAGTGACCATCAGTATGACCTTCGAGCTAATAGGTCCACCTCAATGGCAGTGATGGAACTGGTAGAAGAGATTTCTACTGCAATGGACAACAAGAAATATACTGTGGGGGTGTTTCTAGACCTAAAAAAATCACTCTATACCATTGACCTGGCTTATTAATGAAGAAACTGGAGAGATATAGTATTAGAGGAATAGCACACTCATGGCTAAGTAGTTACCTCGATGATAGACATCAATATGTACAAATAAATAACGTTGAATCTGATTTGTTGAAGGTTACTTGTGGGGTTCCACAAGGTTCTGTGCTAGGCCCTAAACTGTTTATATTGTATATAAATGATATTTGTAAAGTGTCTAAATTGTTAATTTGCTGTTTTATTTGTTTTATTTGCTGATGACACTAATTTATATTGCTCTGGGAAAAGTTTGGAAGGGCTTCTGAATACAGTGGAAAGGGAATTGAAAGTCTTAAAGAAATGGTTTGAAATTAACAAGTTGTCACTGAATGTAAGTAAAACAAAGTTTATAATATTTGGTAATCGGCAAATCAATAATCAAGTAAAAATTATGATAAATGATGTCGAAATAGAAAGAGTGTATGAAAATAAATTTCTGGGCGTTATAATTGACCATAAAATATGTTGGAAACCACACATAAATAATGTGAAAACAAAAATGTCTAAAACCACCACAATATTATATAAAACTAAAGATATCTTGAATCAGAAATCACTATATATACTGTATTGTTCTCTCATAGTTCCATACATTACCTACTGTGTGGAGGTATGGGGAAATACATACAAAACCAGCACTTATCCAATTTTCACCCTACAGAAGAGAGCTATAAGAATTATAAATCGAATGGATTATTACGAACCAACCAAAGCATTTCTTGACTTACATGCTTTAAAATTTTATGATCTAGTTGATCTTAAAACTGCACAGATAATGTACAAAGCACAAAATAATTTGCTTCCTAACTGTATTCAGAGGTTGTTTGAAATTAGAGAGAGCCAGTATGAAATTAGGGGAATAGGTATGTTTAAAAAATCAAGGGTAAGGACAAATATAAAGATGAGAAGTATATCTGTCAAAGGGGTTAATTTGTGGAATAGTTGTGACAAGGAATTAAGAATGTGTAGTTCACTTTGCAAATTTTAAAAAATGTTTAAAAATAATGTGTTAAACAAATATAAAACGGAGTTATGATCATTATTGTGTATGAAACATTTGGAACTTTAGTTTTTGTTACTGTTCTGATTTGTTTTTGTATAGCCTAAGTAGTGAAAGGGATGCATATTAGAATATGTTATGTAAAAAGGGTAGGTATAATAAGCTAAAGCTTCAGCCAACACCTTTTCGGTCAATATTTTTTGTTTTCCTTTTAATTTAATTTAATGCCTTATTGTTATTTATCTATTTCTATGTGCATTCTTTTTGGAAAATTGTTAATAAGGACCGAAATAAATTACTACTAGTACTACTATTAGGTGCCACACTGTGTCTGGGCCAGCTTTTGGTTCTCAACCTCAGCACCGGAGGTAATGTCGCCCCCTGTTGATATCTATGTTTTCACTCAAGAAGCAAGTTTCCCAATTGGGCTCCATTCATTTTTGACAGCAAAAATAAAATACTTCCGCTCAAATATTGATGTCAACGGCTTGCATTATATATATATATATATATATATTTGGAGGAAAAATCACATTATTTTTCCGGAGGTAAAATATTTTATTCCTACCACACAGACAAAGATATGATAAAAAATGGTACTTCCTCGTTCTGATGTGCTCCCCACAGGCTTCTATCGGCATCGCTGTCCCTACATATTTTTACTCTAAAGTCTGGGCCTCTGTGTCTGCAGGTTTTTACTCTAAGGTCTGGGCCTCTGTGTCTGCAGGTTGTTACTCTATGGTCTGGGCCTCTGTGTCTGCAGGTTTTTACTCTAAGGTCTGGGCCACTGTGTCTGCGGGTTGTTACTTTAAGGTCTGGGCCTCCGTGTCTGCAGGTTTTTACTCTAAGGTCTGGGCCTCTGTGTCTGCAGGTTTTTACTCTAAGGTCTGGGCCTCTGTGTCTGCAGGTTTTTACTCTAAGGTCTGGGCCTCCGTGTCTGCAGGTTTTTACTCTAAGGTCTGGGCCTCTGTGTCTGCAGGTTTTTACTCTAAGGTCTGGGCCTCTGTGTCTGCAGGTTGTTACTCTAAGGTCTGGGCCTCTGTGTCTGCAGGTTTTTACTCTAAGGTCTGGGCCACTGTGTCTGCAGGTTTGTACTCTAAGGTCTGGGCCACTGTGTCTGCAGGTTTTTACTCTAAGGTCTGGGCCTCTGTGTCTACAGGTTTTTACTCTAAGGTCTGGGCCTCTGTGTCTACAGGTTGTTACTCTAAAGTCTGGGCCTCTGTGTCTACAGGTTTTTACTCTGAGGTCTGGACCGCTGTGTCTGCAGGTTTTTGTGGGCTCTTTTCAATCAGCAGCCAATCAAGGCCCTGGAAACAAGGCGTGTGGACTTTGACACGCTTACCTGGCTGCCATACTCTTTATTGTGAAGGTCCTTCCAGTCCTTCCACTGACCATTCAGAGTCAGGTTGAGATGGGAGGAGGCGTGGCTAATGATCCCGAGGACCAATAGAAAGAAGTTCTGCAGGGCATGCATCCTAAAACTACTTTCTGAAGAAAAAGGGAGTAGGTGGGTGGGGGAGGGGGGTAGTGAGTTCAAGACAAACAAAAAATGAAAAAAACAGACATACATACAGTGCATGAAGAAGTCACAAAATTTCCAAGGCAACAAAAGGCGTAGATTTCGGGGATGCGTCCCCCTCAATATTTGGAACACGTGCATTTGTCCCCCTGAATTTTGCGTTTTCCTTTACATAAATAAAGACATTTCCACCATAAATTGATACAGAAAAGGCACAAATTGGTGCATAAAAATTCACCAGAATGCAGGAAATTAAATATTTGGCACTCAAAATTTCCCCCGCTTAATGTCCCCCCCCCAATGTTCAAACGAAACCTACGCCACTGATGGCAACATATTGACTCCAGCAAATTGTATAGAATCTTTTCTACCGAGACACCATCACCAAGACATTTTATGGGAAACCAGGGATGATATAGTGTAGTATATCTGGGGCGGGAGTGTAGTATAATGGGTATGAAGTACTCTAAAGGTTGCAGGTTCGATTCCCAGCTGTGCAGGGAGGACACTGCAGTTGTACCCTTAAGCAAGGTACTTGAACAGCATTGCTTCAGTATATATCCAGCTGTATAAATGGATGCAATGTAAATGCTGTGTAAAATGTTGTGTAAGTCGCTCTGGATAAGAGTGTCTGATAAATTCTTGTAATGTAATGTAATAGAATCTAGGAACGACCAGGCCTGATCACCCCCCCCCCCCCCAAAAAAAACAGCAAGTTTGGTAAGAAAAAAAAATTCCCCAGTGGGAAAAAAAACTTCCAGGTTTGAAGAAATCTCAAGTTCAACTCAGCTGTGGAGACAAAACCAATCCTCTGGCCAGCTCAGGGTTAGCAGTTATGCTAAATGCCAGGAAAGTAATCATAATCGCAGTGGCAAAAAAGAGACTTATACAGAAACTAGGATTTATATTGCAGCTGAGGCATTGGGGTAGAGAGCAGAGGACAGTGGCTTTCATATCCACACGGACCCGCTGCCAGTCTATCCCTGAACAAGGTGTTTATCCTGAAATAATTGCTTTATCTTTGGTCTTGTTGCATGACAGTGTTTACCATCGCTCTGACTCCAGGTCTCTCAAGCTCACTTCCTCTTTCTACACAAAGAATAACTACAAATGAAAAACAAGGAAGTGCTGTGCAACCGGTAAAAGTACACTCAAGTATTTCCTGTAAAAAAAAAAAAACATTGAATACTTCAGAAATAATAAATGTAGCTCTATACTACAATCACTGCACAGATGCCGGTAGGCTGCTTTGTTGGTGACACAAAGGCGTAAGCCACAGAGTAAAATACATATCATGTTTGAAATCCATACATGCAAATATGTTTCAAATATATGCATTTGAAATACGGCCTATCCCTGTAGTTACTCTTCATTACCTTACGGGCTGCTCTATTTACATATACTGAGCACAGCAGATCAAAACCGGCCCAGGGATAAACATTATGTGTTAAATCACTCAGTGCAGGACACCGGTTGAGCGTTTAAACTCTCTCCGCAAAAGGACCCGTTCTGACGGCTCGGGGACAGAGAGCGCTCTTACCGCTGCGTCTGACGGTGAGACCAGGATCGCCCAACACTCCTCACTGGACCGTGTCCAAACGAAAAGAGGACCTGTCTCCGCACGGTCGCCTAGCAACGGGAGAAGATGATGCCAGAAGTCTGCCCTCCTTGATGTCGCGATCAACAATCTACGAGCTAAAGAGGAAGTTTTATTTCCTGAGAGAAAACTATTTTTATGTCTTTCTCTCCCTCTTTCTCTTTTTTCTTTCCCTGTCTGTCCCTCTTTCGCTCTCCCCCTTTCTCTCTCTCCTTCTCTTTCTCTCTCTCTTTTACTTTATGCAGCTCTCTCACTTCTTCTTACTGTCAGTCGTGTGAAAGTTATTTCGGGCCGATAACCGCGCAGGAAAGGCTTGAGGCTGCCGGAACACTGGTCTCTATTTCCTCATTCTGTTCTATTAAAGTATTTTTATCTGCTACACCTAAATGACCCTTAATCAACATGCATCCCCCCCAACCCCCTGATCGTGTACATAATCAATTCAAGTTGCAAGACTTTAAGGTAACACTCTGATTCCTCAAAGTATATTGAATAAGGGATAATTGGCTTCAAATACAAACACAAGACATGTACACTTCAGATCAACACAGCTTTTTGAGCATTACTCTAGTGGTAAGCAGTATAGGCCTACACTGACTATAGCTTCAGGGATAAAAACAAACTCAAAAAAACTCATTTTAATTTCAAGTTTCTTTTTTATTTTTTGCAGCAGATGTCGCTATGTGGTCATTACCCGGGTGTTTTCAGAAAACATTTTGTTCAAAACACAGACACAATGGAATGGCACACCTTGCTGGGAGGCGTGGATAATGGTTTGATTGACACTCAGAGCCATTACAATCCAAACAATCCTGGTAATCCGATTTTAAAACTATAAAACAACCCCTCGTTCACATTCTCCTTGCACCGCTACTTCCAATTTGCTGTGGCTAATTCTGTCGTACACAGACAAGGCAGGTCTTATCTAGAGTTAATGTATTTCCCTCCAAGGGATTGGTTATCGTAAAAACAAGACATGAAGTGTTTATTTAATATGGCTGATGATTTTTAAATGTCAGTAGGCAGTACATTTCCAACCTTTAATGAATGTGGTCATTCCATATAAATTGTTT
This sequence comes from Anguilla anguilla, assembly GCF_013347855.1. NCBI lineage: Eukaryota > Metazoa > Chordata > Actinopteri > Anguilliformes > Anguillidae > Anguilla > Anguilla anguilla. The sequence continues at coordinate 46,531,606 of NC_049208.1, forward strand.
TATGAGTGAATCCTGGCTATTTTCTCAATCACATACTATAATTGCACTTGTACTGATTGATTGATTGATTGAGTGAGTGAGTGAGTGAGTGAGTGAGTGATTGACAGACCAGTAAACCCCAAAGAATTTATTTTTAAAGTTTATTGATATGCAGATGTTGACCTAATCTATGTATTAGATAGAATATTGTTTATAACAGGGATACACCCAGGACAGTTCACCTGTCCATCACAGGGCACACACACCATTCACTCACACACTCATACCTATCTCATTATAATTAAGATTTCATCCAATTGTCAGAAAGAGGTCAGCCAATAAGACACGCCGAGAGCTCACACTGTGCTAGTGAAACCTTCAGCTGCCCGACTGGCTCTGCAGTTCAGCCAATCACATGCAGGGAGACAAAATACTTCCAGGTCAAGGGGTCAGTGCGTCCCCATGGTTCCCTCCCAGCAGAAGGCTCTGGCCTTACCGCTCTTGTAGAAGACAAAGCTTCTGGATCTGGAGTTGATCCCCACGGAAACGGGCCCATGCACGGCCACGACTGCCCGCAAGACCCGCTCGTTCGCCTCAGGGAGCTCCTTAGAGTCCCAGATCTGGGCAACCCTGTCTGATCTGTCAAAGGCACACTTCTGCTCCTGAGGAGGCATACACAGACACACACAGGGACACACCCACACACACCCATAAACAGGCACACATATACACACACACACATACACACACAGGCACACACACACACACACGCACACACACATACATACACACAAACAGGCACACACACATACACACACACACACACACACACACACACACACATACATACACACAAACAGGCACATACACACGCACACTCACACACACACACACACACACACACACACATTCATACACACATACACACACATACACACAAACAGGCACACGCACACACACACACACACACACACACACACACATTAGACCACAGATGGGCAATGGAAGCCGTATCTGTTTCTGGTTTTCTTGCAGGTTCTGGCCTAAATTATTTAATCAGCCCTGACATTAGCTCCATTTGTTGAAATGTAGCGTGTAAATTACTGCTTTTGTGTCACTAAGTGAAACATTTGCTGTGATCTAATTTACAAGAGAACCAGTGTTGGTGTATGCAGTCATTTATCTAATTTAGCCAGAGTAATTAGTGGAAACAGAAACCTACATATAGACCGGCTCTCCAGGCCCAGAACTGCCCACCCAGCACGAAACTCAGACCCAAGGTTTTAAGGTATTTTCTACTAGAGATCTCCCATCCAAGTACAAAACAAGCCAATAGCCACTTAGCTACAGCAGTTTGACTCAGTAAGGGTACAGGGCAGTACAGCTGAGGTTTGTATTTCTTAAAAAAAATAATTTAAAAAAGCTGTTTAGGTACAGTGCCCTGTGAGTATGTTTTATGAGGAAGTGGGGGTTTATGTACCACGCTCATGTAGGGATATTTCCTCTCAGAGCTGATGCCTATCTTCATTGCGTACTTGTAGGCATCCTCTGACGTGATCAGCTGGCTTCACTCTCGCCTCTCCAAATATCTTTGGAGCATGTGGGCGTTTCCTGTTTTTTAAACAGCGTTCGTCAAATGTATTTTTATCCTACATTGACTTTTCACATCAGATCGTGTGAACATGACGGATCTTTAATCTGATGGGTTGATCCTCGTGGACGTGAAAAATAACCTCCAATTGAAATGGACTGAGACGATTACAGAGTAGCTCCTTATCGGAGGATGTGTGGCTTCACCCTTGGCCTTACAAATTTTCAGTGGTTTGAACAAAGCAACGATTGACAACTCATTGTTGCTTCGCCAATTACGGGGTTCGTGAAGTGTCACTCTCCCATCGCTAGTTTCAGCACACTCAGAGCGTTCTGTCTCTAAATACACTAAATAATCCAAGTTATCTGACACAGGTGTACAGAACGTCACTAAGAGCTATCTATTGACAAGTCTGCCGTGATTGTTCAGACTGAAAGGAGGAGACCAAACATAACATTTTTCTTGGGTACTCAGATTATTAAACAGATTTTGTTTAGAGAGTAATGTACAGCGTCAGCTACTACTCTCCATCCAGGAAAAGATGTCCCCAAAAGTGACAGAGCTAGTAGTTTTCCCCTGCTGCCACCAGAGGGCAGGTATTGCTCCTTGTGCCTCAATGCATGATCCCAGGAACCGCCTGAACTTGCTGCCCTGTGCTTTCGGTGGTTTAACAGACTGAACACTAATCTAATTTGACCTAATGTTCATTTAGATAAATCATTTAAATGTACCACTAATCCCTGTCTCTCTGGTCATGAAGCATGGAGATAAGTTCACCTCTAATTGTGGCCTCGGTTAGAAATGTTTAAAAATGGCCCGGTTCTTGGTTCCTGGATCTCGGTTCCTGGTTCCTCGTCTCTTTATAAACACACTGACCTGATTTATAACCGGCGTGACGAAGCCAAGTATGCGGTAAACGATGGCCTTGGGCAGTTTTGTGGGGATGTCATCGAGAGTGAAGGTGTTGTTGGTCTCTCTGGCCTGAGAAACCACCAGACCGGTCATTTTCTCAGCCACTTCCTCAGCGGTCTGGAGTGTGGGTCGGGCGGTGCAGCTCAGGTTGGATGGTGTGGGTTGGACGGTGCAGGTTGGATGGGGTGAGCTGTGCGGTCCAGGTTGGGCAGTGCAGGTTGGGTGGTGTGGGGTGGTTGGTGTGGATTAAGCGATGCAGGTTGGGTGGTGTGAATTGTGGGGTGCAGGTCGGATGGTGCAGGATGGATGGTGCAGGTTGGGTGGTGTGGGCTGGGTGGTGCAGGTTGAATGGTGTGGGTTGGGCGGTGCAGGCTGGGTGGTGCGGTTTGGGGGGTGCTGGTTGGGTTAGGTGGCATGGGTTCAGTGGTGTGGGTTGGGTGGTGCAGGTTGGGTGGTGTGGGTTGGGTGGTGCAGGTCGGACGGTGTGAGTTGTGCGGTGCAGGTTGGGTGGTGCAGAATAGGTGGTGTGTGTTGGGTGGTGTAGGCTGGATGGTGCAGGTTGGATGGTGTGAGTTGTGGGGTGCAGGTTGGGCGGTGCAGGTTGGATGGTGCAGGTATTGTGGTACAGGTTGGATGGTGTGGATTGGGCAGTGCAGGTCGGGTGGTGTGGATTAAGCAATGCAGGTTGGGTGGTGTGAATTGTGGGGTGCAGTTCGGATGGTGCAGGATGGGTGGTGCAGGTTTTGCCGTACAGGTTGGATAGTGTGGATTGAGCAGTGTAGGTTGGGTGGTGTGAGTTGTGGGGTGCGGGTCAGGTGGTGCGGGTTGGGTGGTGCAGGTTGGGCGGTTCAGGTTGGATGGTGTGAGTTGTGGGGTGCAGGTTGGGCGGTGCAGGTTGGGTGGTGTGGGACAGGCAGTCAGGTTGGATGGTGTGGATTGGGCGATGCAGGTTGGGTGGTGTGAATTGTGTGGTGCAGGTCGGGCAGTGCAGGTTAGATGGTGCAGGTCTTGCAGTGCAGGTTGGATGGTGTGGATTGGGCAGTGCAGGTTGGGTGGTGTGAGTTGTGGGGTGCAGGTCAAGTGCTGCGTGTTGGGTGGTGCAGGTTGGATGTGTGGGCTGTGTGGAGCAGGTTGGATGGTGTGGATTAAGCAGTGCAGGTTGGGTGGTGTGAATTGTGGGGAGCAGATAGGATGGTGCAGGTTGGGTGGTGCAGGATGGATGGTGCAGGTTTGATTGTACAGTTTGTATGGTGTAGATTGGGAAGTGAAAGTTGGGTGGTGTGAGTTGTGGGGTGCGGGTCAAGTTGTGCAGGTTGGGTGGTGTGGGTTTGGTGGTGCAGGTTGGATGGTGTGAGTTGTGGGGTGCAGGTTTGGTGGTGCAGGTTGGATGGTGTGAGTTGTGGGGTGCAGGTTTGGTGGTGCAGGTTGGGTGGTGTGGGTTGTGGGGTGCAGGTTTGGTGGTGCAGGTTGGATGGTGTGAGTTGTGGGGTGCAGGTTTGGTGGTGCAGGTTGAGTGGTGTGGGTTGTGTGGTGTAGGTTGAATGGTGTGATTTCTAGGGTGCAGGTTGGGCGATGCAGGTTGGGTTGCGCAGTTTGGGTGGTGTGGGTTTTGGGGTGTAGGTTGAATGGTGTGAGTACTGGGGTGCAGGTTGGGTGGTGCATTTTGGGTGGTGTGGGTCAGGTGGTGTGGGTTGGGCGGTGCAGTTTGGATGGTGTGGGTTGGGCAGTGAAGGTTGGATGGTGTGGGTTGTGGGGTGCAGGTTGGGCGGCGCAGGTAGGATGGTGTGAGTTGTGGGGTGCAAGATTGGTGGTGCAGGTTGGGTGGTGTGGGTTGAGCGGTGCAGGTTGGATGGTGTGAGTTGTGGGGTGCAGGTTTGGTGATGCAGGTTGGGTGTTGCAGATTGGATGGTGCAGGTTGGGTGGTGCAGGTTGTGCGGCACAGGTTGTGGGGTGCAGGTTGTGGGGTGCAGGATGGGCGGTGCAGGTTGTGGGGTGCATGTTTGGTGGTGCAGATTGGGTACTCGCCCTGTCTCCCAGGTGGTTCATGCCCAGCTGATAGGAGTGCGTGCCCTGCTCATACTCCAGGTTGTGGGCCTCGATCAGCAACGTGTTCTTCTCCCAGACTGACCTGCGCTGCTCCTCCTCCTCCTACAGGTTCAAAGGTGACTGTGTACTGTTAATGACACTGGTTTTTGTTTTCAACTTAAAATCAGCACCCAGTTCAGACCCAAGAAACCAAGAGAATGAGATAACTGCATATTTAAATGCTCTAACTAATTAAGTGAAGAGCAACAATGAAAACCAGCAGAGCCTGTGCATCTCTAGGGCCCAGGTTACAGACCCCTGTGCTACACCCTGACGAGATATAACTGATGCTATCACAGACAAACCACTAACCGGATTTCACGTTCTTTTGGTCTTACTTTTCCTTAACTACAGAAGGCTTTGTAGTTAAGTAACAGAAGTGTCTGAGGATTCTAACACACATTTTGATTCTACATGGTATATTTCAGAAGTTACGTCAAACTGTAATATTTGCCGCCAATGGAGACCCCACTTTTAATGTTTAGATTGCAGAGTTGAAAATCTGGTCAATCTATAGCACGACCGTCCAGTCTCACCTGAAAAGGGTCAATGTGGATGCAGGTTTTTGTTTTAGCCCAGCTTTACGACACCTGATGCAACTCAAGAAATCATGGTCTTCAATCAAGACCTAATGTAGAATCAGGTGATTTAGTACTGGGCTAAAGCAAAATCTGAGGCCACTCTGGCACTTTTTGATTGGACCCCTGGTCTACAGTAATATCTGTGCCGTTATTCAGATCAGTGGCCGCTGTGTTGAAACCCACTGTTGAAGTTCAAGTTGATATCTTTGACTCCCCAGACAGGAAAGACTGCGATCCTCTGACCTCCAGCCAAGACGGTATGTTGCCGGGCAACGGTCACACCCTTTACCGGAATTACGTTCCCTGTTCGGTGCATAACTCAGTGCAGTGGCGTCACTAGGGTCGGTGCTGGTGGGTATGGCTGCAAAGGATTGCATGTCATGCATTCAAACGACAAAGCGCTTCTCGTCACATTAATACAGCTAATAAAATAAACAGGCAGTAATTTGCATCGGAGGAATTAGCTGTTTCAACTCGTGATGGTGTCACGCAGTGCGGTCCGTACTCACTGCACCCTCCTGGTCAGGCCCCTAAACTCAGGAGAGATCGATAACGCAGTGAGGAAAAGGGCAAATTAATCCTCACGCTTAATTTTACATTTTATACTTCCAGAGAAACTTCCCCAGCAGGGTACAACAGAAGTCATGTGACTCACAGGGAAGGAGCGGGATCCCAGAGGCTCAAAATTGCCTGTCCCATCAAATCAATATTCCATCCCCCCCAAATTCAAGGACACATAAAAAATTATAGTTGGCTATATCACAACTGCCTCAGACCATCCTTAAAGCTGTATAAAAATGTCTGCAGCGCCCCTGAAAATGACTGCTCTCCCCAGGGAGAGGCCCTAAAGAAGAATTTTTAAGGGAATTTACAGCAAGGGGAGCAGAACTCCGGTCCTGGATTGCCGATCTGCGTGCAGGTTTTTGTTCCAACTGTAACCCAGGGTTCCAAGACACAAATTGAATAGATAGTGAAACAAAGAAAATTTGTAAATAACCAGTAGCAAGTAAATAAGTAAATTATCATTCAAAATAGAGACAAAAGAAAATGATTTTTAATAAGGAAAAATACATTTTCTTTACGTGCAGAAAGATAAGTTGATAGAAGGATTAGACAACCAATGCGGATAACGATACTTGTTGTAAATTTTGTGATTGGTCAGTCTAATGACAAGCCCGCCCTAACTTCCTCTGGTCAAGATGGCTTGAGTGACAGCAGACATGCAAAAATTTCTCTGAACAGATTAAGCTAATTCGAAGTGAATTACAAGTGAATTTAGGATACAATTGCAGATATTTTATGGACGAGTGACAGTAACTTGAAAAGAACCAGAGATTTATAAATAAATAACGAAGGTTTCCAGCGTTCTTCTATCGCCCTGGGCGACGATCGCGTGAAAGAAAGTTTTCTGCCTTCGCCATAAAGATCGTTGAAAACTGAACTTTGATCAACTTTGGACATATTCCCTTGGCGAGTCCCCATTCTAAGACTATCTATCTTATTTCACTGCCGTAGTATCAGTTAGCTTGGGTGTGTTCAGAAACGATAACGTTAAATGTAGTCGTAATACAAAAAAATCCGAAAATGAAGGTCGCTAAGTAGCTAGCTTCATGTGATTTAAAGCTCTGGTAGTAGTAGCTAGCTAAGTTGGGTAGCTATAGCAACTCGCGGCTAAACAGGCAAATGTGTATAATTGTTGTGTGGGGGGTAGGCCGGGCTAACAGCAGGGCTGTTTCCTGCTTTGTGACAGTGGTGGTAGACGAACCAGGCAGTTCGCCACATAGCAAGCTGAAAATATATTGAAGCGGGGACAATGTGATGTAACGCTAACTTGCTGCTAGCTATCTTTGCAGGGCGGCTATCTAGCTAACGTTAGCTAGAATAAGGGCATCTGAGAATTCTCCGGTTGTGTTCTGAAAGTGTATCTCCTGTGTAATCGCATATCGAAGCCACATCGGCGTAGGCCTACTCTTTGTTTAACGTTACTTAAAACGAGTGTATGTCGTGGTACCGTCTGTTAGAAAGCTAACGTAACTAACTAACTAGCTAGCTAGCTAGTGCTGCGAGGAAACGTCAGTGGGTGAGCTTGGAAGCACTGCAAGATATGAGTAGTGAATTGAGTGAGCTAATGGTGGCTAATTCAACTTCCAGTTAATCGGAGTCTAGATATGCTGACAGAATGAGAACAGATTGACAGTTGATATGGGCTTTCACCAAGTTTATTTAACAGAGTAAATGGGAAGTTGCAAGTGTTATACAATTTAGATGTTCACAGTGTATACTATGTCTTAATAATCTGAATGTACAGACTACTGATGAGTCTTTTGGCTTTGTGTTGCAAGGCCGGGTTTTTCTTTTTGTGTGTGTTGGTTTTTTGTTGTTGTTCGATTTGAACTGCTGTGCTGGATCCTGGATTCGTCTGCCCCTGCTTGCCTTCCCCGGAGAGCTACAGCGGCGCGCGGACTGGCGAGCCACCCATGTGATCGACCTGCAATTTTAAAGAGAAGAAAAGAGTTAAATTGTGCCTTCTACAACGGTGGTAGGACAAGTGTTTGAATTCTACGAACTGGAACTCAGCAACAAGTGGTCCAACAACCACACGGACTGATTTGCAGTTAGTATTTTAGAAAAGTGTTTTGGTGTTATAGTGTGATAAGTTTCCTTTACATAGGTACTTTCAATAGTACTACATAAGGGTTTTGGTTTCAAAATAAAAGTCCTGGTTCCCAAATAAAAGTCATAAAGTCAAATTAGTGACAAATTATACTAGAACCAAATAACTAAAAATATGGGTTAGACCGAAACACATCAAAGAAATACTAAAAGTATGGTTAAGGTATAAAAATGGGAAAAATAGTCAAAAATTAGTGGAACCAGAGAAAATATAAATACAGACACAAAGTAAAAGGTCTTGGGACCAACTTGTATTTTTTTTTCTTTTCCCATTTTGTATATATGTGTACTGTTGTTGTTTAATGCTTTCTACTTTGTAACAAAAACAAAAGGTACAGAGAACCAAAAAGGGAAAACTTAATTTTAAAAAATCATTCTCTTACCTTTGAAATATAGATCCTGCTTCCACGTGCTTCATTCTTGATGTGCAAACCGCCTCTCTCTCGAGTCGAATCTGTTGTCTTCTGATCTGGTCCATACTTACCTGATTTTATCCATTCTAGTAACGGTGTTAGCATTGAAACACTTGTTACAGAGGAAATCATTTGGCGAGCCAGCCAGGAGAGAGATTGGCTGTGTCCCAAACCGCAAACTTCCATGCTCCACACTACCGTGCTCCGGAATACGCACTCCAGGCAATGCTTGGGACTACGCACTCCAAACCATGGAAGTGCAGTAGCATGGAGAAACAGTTAAATGAGTGGGATGCACTTCGTGACGACATCTGACCCATAACCTTTAACCTTTGCCGTAACTATCGGTAAAATTCCGGTAATAAACCTGAGGGGAATAACGTGAGAGTGAGAGGACATATTATCGACCATCTGAAATGGTACCGCATTTATTTCATATTTAATCAAGCGGACCGGACTCCGTTACCTATTTAAATGCAAGTCTTGTAAAAATTACACACAACTGTCTAAATGGGAAAAAATCCAACTTAATACATTTTAGTTATATTGATATACTAATTAATTCCATAATCGCGAACATTAAGTAGTGCAAATGTCGCTTCTTCTTAATGGCTATTTTGCTTCCTGCTACTTGGGTTACAACTGAATATGTAACGGATCGCTAGAAATGCTAGTAGGGACCAGCCTTTTTCATATTAACCTGAAATACACAAGACGGGACACTTCTACAATATGATCTCAAGTAAAGACAGGTTCCATTAATCTCTATGCAGTGGCAGATACACGTCCCCGTAGCAACTAAAGCTAGCACTGGGCGACCTCTGACATATTTCCCGGCACAGAAAAAAATTGCGAAAGTACTGAAAAAATTACCTCCGGAGGATAACAAGGACGTTTTTTTCTACATAACTAGGTACAGGTTGTTAGTTATATTTCGCCTATTTTATATAGACTACAGTTGAAAATCTGATGTTTTTCTGTCTACCTAACGAACCCGGTCGATAGATGCTCACACTAAAGTAGTAGGCTACTGAAATATTATGATCTAGACTAACCAGTAGGCTAATATCAGCAAGTTTTTGCGAGCTAGCCACTTCAGTTGAATTCTTCTTTTTGCTGTCAGAAGAGCAGTGGAAGGCAACGATAGCTTGGAAAATATTAATTGCAGTTTGGATAGCTTTCAGTGCACTGTCAACCCCATAATAAAGTTGCCATTTCATTGTAAACAGTCGTGTCTGTTTTTTCATTATTTTCGCGCTGTATACTTTCGCGCTGGGTACTCAGTTAGGCAACATTTATGGAGCCGGTCATGTTTGTGGTGGCTACTCCATAGGCAAGGGGTGTATTTCAAATTAAATGAAAAGATGGGCAGTGGCGAGGATAAAACGGCAGTTTGTAATTCAAAACGGGACCCGACGATTAGCACCAATGTATTCAATATTGCTCGTTACACTCTTTAAAAGTACATATCTTTAAACTAAAAAAAACAACTGATACTTTACATATTGCGTTATTCATTAACACTGTACCACTTTATTTATATACCAACTCCTGTGTACCATTTCCCTATGACATGATTTCAGTTTCCAATCCGAGAGAGTAGCCTACACTAGACTGTCATCCGCCATTACCGTTGTTTTTGACCGTTTTCGCGAAAGGAATTATGGTATTTTTCCCAGTCGGAGCATGCACGGATGCACACTTCAAATTTTGATCAAATGGAGTGCGCATCCGGGTACTTTATCCGTGCTCCGCACTACCGAACTTCGGTTTGGACTCGCACTCCAAGATGGAGGCATGCTCGCTATGCGCACTCGGAGCATGGAAGTATGCCGTTTGGGACACAGCAATTGTGTTTGCACCAAGAGTGATCCCACCAAAAAAATGCCAAAAGTAGATAAAAGCCATTTAAAAGACTTTCACAATGGATATACTGAAAATTGGAAAAAGTAGACATCCCTAACTCTGTAATTGTTAGTGGCATTACCCAAACTAGCCTAGACACAGAGCTTGAGGAAAGTTTAGTGATCCATGGCCCTATTAATCGCCACTTGCTAATTGATGACCCAAACTCAGAATACCACCGTCATGTAATTATTGAGTTTGATGGCAGCTCTGCCATGCAGACATTAAGGCCCCGACTGCCCCTAGTTTACAAGAGCCCCCGTGACCCTGAAGCCACGTTCCCAACAGGAACAGATGGTGTCGATGCCCCCGTGATAATCCACTCAGCCCTCCCCATGAACACAGTTAACCCTCCTAGTGTACAAAAGATGGTAATAGAACACATTGTGAAGAACGAAGCTGCCGTCTCCCACCAGGTCTCGTTTCGTCTTCGAGTCTACTCTGGGAAGAGCCCCCGCCCTAATGGCGAACCAGACTACGACACCTGGCGTGCGAGTGTTGAATTCCTGATGACTGATCCATTCATTTCTGACCTGCATAGAACACAGAAAATCATAGACAGTTTACTGCCTCCTGCCACAGACGTTATCAAGCAGGTGAGTCCTCGAGCCTTACCCATAGTGTATCTTGAGCTCCTAGATTCAGTCTATGGCTCAGTAGAAGATGGAGATGATTTGGTTGCCAAGTTCATGGGCACCTTGCAGAATGAGGGTGAGAAGCCCTAAAGCTACCTGCACAGATTGCAAGTTATCCTGAGTACAGCCATCAGAAGAGGTGGCATTGCAGAGGAGGAGCGAAGTCGCTGTCTTCTGAGCGAAGTCGCTGCCGAGGCTGTTGGAACCATGAGCTGATCACAGACCTACAACTGGAACGGAAAAAAACACAACTACCTTCCTTTGCTGAATTGGTGTTCCTCATCAGGATGGCCTATACAAGCAAGTTCCCATTGCTCCCAAGCTACGAACTGCAGCACACCGCCAAACAGCCCACTCCTGTGATGCTTCCGATGCCGCAGATGCTGAAACTGACACCCTAGAGGGGCAAGTCGCAGAACTGCAAGCTCAAGTTACCGCAATGCAAACACCGCTTTAACCAAAGACTAAGACCAAACACCACGATGCGACTGAGATCAATGCACTGAAGAGACAGGTCACAGAGATCCAAGCCCAAGTTGCTGTTATGAAGGCGGCTTCTCAGAAAGTTACAGTCAACAGTCCTGAAACTCACTGTAAATCACAAGATCATCTAGGTAAGCCTCACAACCTGGCAACCCAGACACCACGAGATTTACCAACCTCTGGAAAGTGGCAGGGGCGTTTCTCATCCCGAATGGCATAACGATGTACTGCAGGAAGTCATCCGGTGTCACAAACGCAGAGATTTCCTTAGCACGCTCAGATAGGGGAACTTGCCAATAACCCTTAAGCAGGTCGAATTTGCTAACAAAGGCAGCAGAACCCACACGATCCACACAGTCGTCCATTCTCGGGAGAGGATAACAGTCAGGCTTTGTGACTGTGTTAACCTTCCTATAGTTCGTGCAAAAACGAAAAGTTCCTTCAGGTTTGTTAACTAACAGACAGGGAGAACTCCAATCGCTCGAACTGGGTTCAGCAATGTTATTCTGCAACATGTATGCTACCTCCTTCTTCAACTGTGCACGTTTCTCTGGGTTCACGCGATAAGGGTGTTGCTTAATTGGAAGATAAACACCCACGTCAATGTCGTGTTCTATCAGGTGAGTGCGACTGGGCACATCAGAGAACAGGGACATGTGCGCAAGAATAAGTTTAGTAATGTCGGCTCTTTCAGATTCCGACAAATGAGACAAATGCACCTCCAAATTTTCCAGAAACTCCGAATTCCGCAGCCTCCCTTCTGTTAAACTCTTTGGGGGCATAACCACATCCCCGTCTCCCTCATGTTCATCGGAGGGAGATGCAGGAACGCAAGACAACACCACGCCCCTCACCTCATGCGTTTCATCGACCTGACGGTCCCAGTAAAACTTAAGCATGTTAACGTGACAAAGACGGTTCCTCTTCCTGCGATCAGGAGTGGTAATGAGGTAGTCACGGTCACCCACCCGGCGTTCTATTATGTATGGTCCCGTATAGCGAGCCTGTAACGCGGACCCCGGGACGGGCAATAACACCAACACTTTATCACCTGGCGAGAAAGTACGCAGTGTGGCGCGCCGATCAAACCACAATTTCATCTTCCTTTGTGAGGACTCGAGATTTGCCCTAGCAAGCTCACCCGCCCGATGCAGTTTAAAACGGAAATTGCACACATAATCTAGCAGAATCGTGGCACTTCCGTCAGCTAACCACTTTTCCTTAAGTAGCTTCAAAAGACCGCGTACCGTGTGTCCGAAAACTAATTCAGCAGGGCTGAAGCCAAGGGATTCCTGAACAACCTCCCGCACTGCAAAAAGCATTAAATGAACGCCTTCGTCCCAGTCCTTTTCAAACTCCAGGCAGTACGTACGCAACATGTTCTTGAGTGTCTGGTGAAAACGCTCAAGTGCACCCTGTGACTCGGGATGATAAGCACTCGAAGTACAATGCTTAATCGCAAGCTGCTCAAGAACTTGAGCAAAGACCTTAGACATGAAGTTTGATCCCTGATCAGACTGAATAGTCTTAGGAAGGCCAAACAATGAAAAGAACTTAACGAGTGCTTTAACGACAACTGGCGCCGTTATTTTCCGCAATGAAATCGCCTCGGGAAAACGGGTAGACGCGCACATTACAGTGAGGAGATATTGGTTACCCGTCTTAGTCCGTGGTAATGGACCAACGCAATCGATAAGTACCCTTTCAAACGGTTCTCCGATTGCCGGAATGGGGTACAACGGGGCTGGGGGAATTTTCTGATTCGGTTTCCCCGTAACCTGGCACACCGGACAGGTCTGACAATATCTGGCAACGTCCTTCTTCAACCCAGGCCAAAAGAAGTGCTTCAGCACACGGTCATATGTCTTATTCACGCCTAAATGTCCAGCAAGGCAGCTATCGTGAGCAAGGCCAAGTATCTCCTTGCGATAAGCAGACGGAACCACAATCTGATGGACAGTGTGCCAGTCGTCCAGAACTGAAGCGTCAACTGGTGTCCATTTACGCATCAGTACTCCGCCCCTGACAAAGTAACCAGAGGCCACTGATTCAATTTCCACCTCGGAAATTGCTGTCTCAAAGAGAGCAGATATATCTGTGTCTCTCTTCTGCTCTACGATCAACTGATCTTGCACCAGAGACAGCTTCTCGAGCGCGTCGACACAATCAACCTTTGTGTACACAACTGCAAATGCTTTGTCATCCCCGTCTACCCCAGTAGGGGGTGACTGCACTCCATGCTCCAGCTTCCCAAAGAACGAGTCACTTAAGTCATAAACGTCCTCTAACACAGGAACATCACTAGACTTGTCATCGTCATTCTCAGATCGCTTAGTCATAGCACGGGTGACAGCACAAGAGGGGAAAACGTCAGGAAATTTCTGCGCAAGTTCGTCAGGATCATTGACAAGAGGAACGGGTGTTACCTCAGGACTAGCCAAAACTCTGCCTCCTGCTAAATCATTCCCCAAAATGAAGGACACTCCTTCCACAGGAAGACTGGGTCTCACACCCACCGCAACGCGACCAGTCACGAGATCCGATTCTAACAGAATACCATGTAACGGCACGTTAAGGTAGCCCATTTCAAGACCCTGTACAAGGACACTCGTGCCAATGGAGGACCTCTCATACAGGGGCAAAATATCCTCCAAAATAAAAGACTGCCGCACCTGTGTCTCTCAGTATCCTAACTGGTTTAGAAACCCCAGGCTCATCAGCTAATGACACAAAACCGTCCATAATGAACGGTGCAAAATCCTTAAGAGCACTATCCCTTTTAAGGGGTAACATACCGCTAAGTTCAAACTTAGGCAAAGACGTATTGACAAGAGCAACCCCTTTCGAAGATTCGTTCTTCCTCCTCAGGGCATAACAATCAGCCACGATGTGACCTGGCTTCTTGCAAAAATTGCACACAAGCTTCGGTTCCGCCTCCGAATCCTCCAGCTTTCCAGAAACGGGAGAACGGGGTTTAGACGGACCGGCAAAGCCATTTGAGGAATCCCTCCGAGAAGTGACGTAATTATTACGCGGTGGAGATTTCTCCGAAAACACGCCCCTACGTGTAATGGTAAACTCATCCGCCAGTATCGCACCCTGAGCGATCTGAGTAACTCTTTGTTCGCTCAGATAGAGGGCAACACGTTCAGGCACACAATTCCTAAACTCCTCCATGATAATCAAATCACGCATTTGCCCAAACGTCTCAACTCCCTGTGCAGTACACCAGCGATCAAATAAGTTCTCCTTCTCACGGGCGAACTCAACAGAAGTCTGACGGTCGGTTTTACGATACTGCCTAAACTTTTGACAATAAGCTTCCGGAACCAACTCGTAAGCCCTGAAGACTGCAGCTTTCACCGTGTCGTAATCGAGAGACTGCTCCAACGACAACGACGACAAAGCAGCCTGAGCCTTACCCACCAGCACGCCCTGTAGCATCAGTGGCCAGGCTTCCCTGGGCCAATTCAACAAGATGGCAGCGCGTTCGAACATGGGGAAATATCTATCCACGTCAGCCTCACGAAAGGGAGGAACCAAGCTAGCGTTCCTGCTGAAACTAAACTCAGCTGGTTGTGCCCTGCTACCAACCCGCATAGCTTCCACCTCTAACTCCTTCAAACGCACCTGAGCCTCCAACTCTCTACCTCTCGACTCTAGTTCTTTCTCCCTCAGCTCTAGCCGTTTCACCTCCAGAGCGTATTGCTGGTTTTTAGTAATGTCAGGGCTCTCGACCTTAACGCTGGATACTCCAGGGACAGCGTCCTCCTCAGACAGTACCTTACTCTCAAGTAAACCGGTCGTAATCTTAGCTCTGAGGGCCAGTTTGGTATCAGAGCGGAGCACTTCGATTTTAAAATGCTCCGCAATCAACAGAAGGTCAGCTTTCATGCAGCGGCAACAAAATACCGAAAATAAACTGGTACGGGTATGTGGTAAATGGCGATACAAACGCTACCAAGAAAATAGCGTAATCAAAAGATATATCAAAACTATTTACTACAGCCGGGACACAATGTTGCAAAAAGCAAAATAACACTGTTACTAAAATCCAAAACTGGTACTACTGTAATCCCCGCGGGACGAAAAATCGTACCAAGCAAAGTAACACTGCTAATTCCCAAAGTAGCCTAACAGCATGAATGAAAACAGAGCGAAATCTGCGATCTATGGTTCAAATAGGACGAGCCCCCATCTGTTACGGAATGAAATATACCTGCTGTGCGATAACCAGGCGTACAATATCAGACGTAACACTAAGCCACTTAATCAACAACCACAACCCGAAAGGAGTACCAGTGAAGCAGTATTATAGAAATGATTAAGTGTATATTTATTAATATGTACACATTTAATGATTAGTTCTCTCTATCTATAACTAAAGTCCTTTAAAAGACAGTAGTAGGCTGCGAGGTCTCACCGGGCAGCCAGCTAGCAGTTCCAGACCCTCGAAGATGACAGGGGAGATCTTCTCCTCGGAGTTCCCAAATTAATTACGATTAGTAATAATAATAATTAATTATAATAGTTCATTAACAACTAGGCGGTCAAACAAAGTAGCGCATTAACAAAGCTGTAATTAACAATGTCGTAAAGAGAACTGATGGCATTCAGATGGCAACAGCTATATATAGTCCGGCATCTCCTAAAAGCTTCTCCTCGGCGACGGTAGTCAGAATCTGTAAACATGTGTCTCCCCAGTGACGTTGCCTAGCGATGTCCTCATCGCGTCACGTAGACAGCAGGGTTCCCCTGGAAACCACGTGTCTCGCTCCAGCAGGGCCGTGACGTCATCTCCACTTAAAGGGGACACACAAAGAGGCACGGCAGCACGCAAAACCAAAAGGAAAAAGGAAGCAGTGCTAATACAAAATAGAGGGACATAACATACCCTAAGAATAGAACTCCCTGACATAGGCTTGTGGTTGCGAGAATGGAACCGGTTGGTTGAGAGATGGAGTACTATATAGAAGAAGACAAGACAGAGGGGACCTAACATATCAACTGGCGCTCCCCACAGATCTAAGAGCTACTGTGCTGAAAAGTTTACATGATGACTTGGGCCACTTAGGTGTGGAACGAACTCTCGACCTTACAAGATCCGGATTTTATTGGCCAAGAATGTCTGCAGACGTAGATGAAAAAATAAAGACATGTGAACACTGTGTCCGCAGGAAAACTCCTCAGGTCCTTCCAGTCCTTCCACTGACCATTCAGAGTCAGGTTGAGATGGGAGGAGGCGTGGCTAATGATCCCGAGGACCAATAGAAAGAAGTTCTTCAGGACATGCATCCTAACGCTACTTTCTGAAGAAGGGAGTAGGTGGGTGGGGGAGGGGGGAAGTGAGTTCAAGGCAAACAAAAGATTAAAAAAAACAGACATACATCCAGTACAAAAAGAAGTCACAAAATTTCCAAGGCATTGCCAACATATTGACTCCAGCAAATTGTACAGAATCTTTTTGAAGATGTCAGTCAGGACCTCAGTCAGCTGCCCAGCGCAGGCCCTGAGCACGCGTCCGGGGATGCCATCAGGGCCAGCAGGCTTGCGTGCATTGATCCTGCTCAGTGCAGCACACGTTGATGGGGGCGAGTGTAAGGGGCTGGTGGTCTGTAGGGAGTACAGTCTTGATAGTCGCCTCCTGGATGTCCCTGTTAAAGCGAGCGTAGAAGTTATTAAGCTCATCAGGGAGGGAGGTGTCGCTGGTTGGGGGGGAGGTGTAGGTGGGTTTGTAGTCCGTGATGGCCTGGATGCCCTGCCACATGCGTCGGGGGTTGGAGATGCAAGTGAAGTGCTCCTCACTCCTTAGCTTGTGGCTGTGCTTGGCCCTCTTGATGCCCCTTTTCAGGTTAGCCCTTGCTGAACTGTAGGCCTGCGCGTCACCTGATCTAAAAGCAGCGTCGCAGTGTTATGTGGGTGGGGTTGATTCACGGCTGCGTTTCATTGGCTGAGCTGACTGATTTGAAGCGTAACTGCCTCCCAGCTCCGCGGCAGAGCGCTTGGAGATACGCTCCGAGTGTCGAGCTCCTTGTAAAACACATTGTCTGTCAGCTGCGTACTCTTTCCGGACCAGGGCGTGTCAAGGGGTCACCTGTTCTTAACGATCCAGAACTTCTTGCAGGTGGGAGTGACGCCATAGCCGACCACCAGCACGGCATGGTTCAGGTCGTCCCGGCTAAACTTGGGGTCGTGGTAAACACCTGCAGAGGAGACGGCGGGACAGGTGAGCTGCTCTTACCTGTGGTAAACTGCCACTACACTGTTGTGTCCTTACCCACAAAGCCACTTTTGCATCATTACCCACAATGGCACTTTTCTGTCATTATCCACAATGCCACTTTTGTGTCATTACCCACAATGTCACTTTTACTTTCTGACCCATGGACTTTCCACCTCTGCATTACACCAGAGAGTTTGTTTTAGTTTCAGAGCTTGAAAGATTTCATCCAATTGTGCGGGGGGTCAGAAAGAGGTCAGCCAATAAGAACCGCCGAGATCTCACACTGTGCCAGTGAAACCTTCAACTGCCCGACTGGCTCTACAGTTCAGCCAATCACTTGCAGGGAGACAATATACTTCCAGGTCAACGGGTCAGTGCGTCCCCATGGTTCCCTCCCAGCAGAAGGCTCTGGCCTTACCGCTCTTGTAGAAGACAAAGCTTCTGGATCTGGAGTTGATCCCCACGGAAACGGGCCCATGCACGGCCACGACTGCCCGCAAGACCCGCTCGTTCACCTCAGGGAGCTCCTTAGAGTCCCAGATCTGGGCCACCCTGTCTGATCTGTCAAAGGCAAACTTCTGGTCCTGAGGAGGCATACACAAACACACACATAAACACACAAACACACACAGGCACATACACCCACACACACCCATAAACAGGCACATATGCAAACACACGTACACACACAGGCACACACACACTCACATACATACACACACACATAAACAGGCACACGCACACGCACACACACACACACATAAGACCACAGGTGGGCAATGGGAGCCGTATCTGTTTCTGGTTTTCTTGCAGGTTCTGGCCTAAATTATTCAATCAGCCCTGACATTAGCTACATTTGTTGAAATGTGGCGTGTAAATTACTGTTTTTGTGTCACTAAGTGAAACATTTGCTGTGATCTAATTTACAAGAGAACCAGTGTTGGTGTATGCAGCCATTTATCTCATTTAGCCAGAGTGGAAACAGAAACCTACATATAGACCGGCTCTCCAGGCCCAGAACTGCCCACACAGCACTAAACTCAGCCCCAAGGTTTTAAGGTATTTTCTACTAGAGATCTCCCATCCAAGTACAAAACAAGCCAATACCCACTTAGCTACAGCAGTTTAACTCAATAAGGGTACAGGGCAGTACGGCTGAGGTTCGTATTTCTTAAAAAAAAAAAAATTACAAAAAAGAAGCTGTTTGGGTACAGTGCCCTGTGAGTATGTTTTATGAGGAAGTGGGGGTTTATGTACCACGCCCATGTAGGGATATTTCCTCTCAGAGCTGATGCCTTTCTTCACTGCGTACTTGTAGGCGTTGGTCATGTAGCCGCCCGTGCAGCCGTAGTCGCTCCTGACACAGTCCACCAGGTTCTGGGGGCTGAGGGGCACCAGCTTCCTCCGGCTCTTCATTAGCTGACCCTCCAGAGCCCCCGCGGCGCTGATGGGCCAACAGGACCGGCAGGAGCCCTGGGGAGGAACCGTGGCACTGTCATTCTACCCGTGTCCACCAGAGGGGAGCGTTACTCCTTATCGCGGTTTTTGGTGGGAGAGCGAGGGTAAAGCCACACATCCTCTGACGTGATCAGCTGGCTTCACTCTCGCCTCTCCAAATATCTTTGGAGCATGTGGGCGTTTCCTGTTTTTTAAACAGCGTTCGTCAAATGTATTTTTATCCTACATTGACTTTTCACATCAGATCATGTGAACATGACGGATCTTTAATCTGATGGGTTGATCCTTCGCAGACGTGAAAAATCACCTCCCATTGAAATGGACTGAGACGATTAGAGTAGCTCCTTATCGGAGGATGTGTGGCTTCACCCTTAGCCTTACAAATTTTCAGTGGTTTGAACAAAGCAACGATTGACAACTTATTGTTGCTTCGCCAATTACGGGGTTCGTGAAGTGTCACTCTCCCATCGCTAGTTTCAGCACACTCAGAGCGTTCTGTCTCTAAATACACTAAATAATCCAAGTTATCTGACACAGGTGTACAGAACGTCACTAAGAGCTATCTATTGACAAGTCTGCCGTGATTGTTCAGACTGAAAGGAGGAGACCAAACATAACATTTTTCTTGAGTACTCAGATTATTAAACAGATTTTGTTTAGAGAGTAATGTACAGCGTCAGCTACTACTTTCCATCCAGGAAAAGATGTCCCCAAAAGTGACAGAGCTAGTAGTTTTCCCCTGCTGCCACCAGAGGGCAGGTATTGCTCCTTGTGCCTCAATGCATGATCCCAGGAACCGCCTGAACTTGCTGCCCTGTGCTTTCGGTGGTTTAACAGACTGAACACTAATCTAATTTGACCTAATGTTAATTTAGATAAATCATTTAAATGTACCACTAATCCCTGTCTCTCTGGTCATGAAGCATGGAGATAAGTTCACTTCCAATCGTGGCCTCCGTTAGAAATGTTTAAAAATGGCCCGGTTCTTGGTTCCTGGATCTCGGTTCCTGGTTCCTCGTCTCTTTATTAACACACTGACCTGATTTATGACCGGCGTGACGTAGCCAAGTAGGCGGTAATCGATGGCCTTGGGCAGTTTTGTGGCAATGTCATCGACAGCGAAGGTGTTGTTAGTCTCTCTGGCCTGAGAAACCACCAGACCGGTCATCTTCTCAGCCACTTCCTCAGCGGTCTGGGGTGGGGGGGGGGGGAGAGAAGACATGGTTCAGGAGGAGAAGATGAGGTGCAGGGTATCTATTCCTCTGTAAGTTTGACTTGGTAGTGCGAGCTGTTCTGTCTGTGATTCCCCTCCACCCCCACCATGTGAAATAGCAGTGCAGAGTTCTCAGTACTGGCCCAGGAGGAACTCGTCTCCCAGGTAACTAGCTCTCTACTGTGCCAAGTCTGGCCCAGCAGAAAGCTGTCACTATCAAATCCGTTTGTTGAGATGTTTTCATTCATGTGAAGTTAACTATTCCTTATCCAGAGTAACTAACACAGCGTACGTCCTCATTGCAAACTGTTTTCTACCACTGGAAGTTTACTGAGGCAGTTCAAGGAAAGGATTGTGCTGAAGGACCCATAAGCTTTGAGTTACATAAGCCCAGTTATAATGCCAAGCCACTACATTGCATTGCATTGATCTTTTTTTAGTAAGTGATTTGTGGGTGTTGTTGTACAAAAGCCTCCACTTCGATGGTGTGGGTTGGGTGGTGCAGGTCGGAGGGTGTGAGTTGTGGGTGCAGGTTGGGGGGTGCAGAATAAGTGGTGTGTGTTGGGTGGTGTGGGCTGGCTGGTGCAGGTCGGACGGTGTGTGAGTTGTGGGGTGCAGATTGGGTGGTGCAAGTTATGTGGTGTAGGTTGAGTGATGTGGGTTAGGTGCTGCAGTTTAGGCAATTCAGCTTGCATGGTGTGAGTTGTGGGGTGCAGGTTGGGCAGTGCAGGTTGGGTGGTGTGGATTAAGCCGTGCAGGTTGTGTGGTGTGAATTGTGGGGTGCAGGTCAGATGGTGCAGGATGGATGGTGCAGGTTTGGCGGTACAGGTTGGATGGTGTGGATTGTGCAGTGCAGGTTGGATGGTGTGAGTTGTGGGGTACAGGTTGGGTGGTGCAGGATCAGTGGTATGGGTTGGGTGGCGTGGGACGGGCGGTGCAGGTTGGATGGTGTGGATTGGGCGATGCAGGTTGGGTGGTGTGAATTGTGTGGTGCAGGTCGGGCAGTGCAGATTAGATGGTACAGGTTTTGCAGTACAGGTTGGATGGTGAGGATTGGGCAGTGCAGGTTGGGTGGTGTGAGTTGTGGGGTGCAGGTCAAGTGGTACGGGTTGGGTGGTGCAGGTTGGATGGTGTGTTGTGGGTTGGGCAGTGAAGTTTGGATGGTGGGGGTTGCGTGGTGTGGGTAGGGCGGTGCAGGTTGGATGGTGCAGGTTGGGCGGTGCAAGTTGGATGGTGCAAGGTTGGATGATATGAGTTGTGGGGTGCAGGTTGGATTGCCTGGTTGGGCGGTGCAGGTTGGATGGTATGGGTTGGGTGGTGTGGGTAGGGCGGTGCAGGTTGGATGGTGCAGGTTGGGCCGAGCAAGTTGGATGGTGCAATTTGGATGGTGGAGGTTGGATGGTGTGAGTTGTCGGGTGCAGGTTGGGTGGTGCATTTTGGGTGGTGTGGGTTGGGTGGTGCTGGTTGGATGGTGTGGGTTGTGGGGTGCAGGTTGGGCGGCGCAGGTTCGATGGTGTGGGTAGTGGGGTGCAGGGTTGGGTGGTGCAGGTTGGATGGTGTGGGTTGTGGGGTGCAGGTTGGATGGTGCAGGTTGGGCCGAGCAAGTTGGATGGTGCAATTTGGATGGTGGAGGTTGGATGGTGTGAGTTGTCGGGTGCAGGTTGGGTGGTGCATTTTGGGTGGTGTGGGTTGGGTGGTGCTGGTTGGATGGTGTGGGTTGTGGGGTGCAGGTTGGGCGGCGCAGGTTCGATGGTGTGGGTAGTGGGGTGCAGGGTTGGGTGGTGTAGGTTGGATGGTGTGGGTTGTGGGGTGCAGGTTGGGCGGCGCAGGTTGGATGGTGTGGGTAGTGGGGTGCAGGGTTGGGTGGTGCAGGTTGGATGGTGTGGGTTGTGGGGTGCAGGTTGGGCGGCGCAGGTTGGATGGTGTGGGTAGTGGGGTGCAGGGTTGGGTGGTGCAGTTTGGATGGTGTGAGTTGTGGGGTGCAGGTTGGGCGGTGCAGGTTGGATGGTGTGGGTTGTGTTGGTGCAGGTTTGGTGGTGCAGGTTGGGTGGTGTGGGTTGTGGGGTGCAGGTTGATGGTGTGGGTTGTGGGGTGCAGGTTTGGCGGTGTGTGTTCAGCCGCGTTTCCACTGCAGGAACTAGGGTCTAAATTTAGTTCTGGGGGCTTTATTTTACCCCCCAAAAAGTTAAGGGGGGTAGTACTTTCCGAAAGTACAGGAATCTTTTGGGTGGAGCTTGCAGCCCTGAACATTTCTGATTGGTCGAGTACTCGCAGCATTTTTTTGTGTTTATTTTCAGCCGCCATGTTTAAAAATATGCAGCCGCAAACCAGTTTATTTTCATAATAACTTCAAATCAAACTTGTATGTTATGCGGCGCAGTAGCCTAGTTTTGGTTATAGCCTGCCAACGTCTTGGAATTATAACGTGTGCTCTTCTGTTCTTTTCTTGCTTTAGTATTCGTTTTATATTTTTTTTTATAAAAAGCATTCGTCCTGGGACAGCATAGCCTGTTACGTACCAAAACATTCAAACGGATTAATTCGGTTGCTGAATATTTTCTTCCGGATTTTCTTTGTTAGCCCGTTGTAATTGACTCAAAACGTTTGATACAGTTATGTGAGGTATGCGGTAGTTCTGCGTAATTCACATTGATGATACAGTAAAAGCAAACTGGAAATCACCTTCCGCACTTTTTGTCAGGGTAAAATAACAGGTTAATTCTAGTAATCGTCCTTTTAGCTTTTTCAGACTGCCGTTTTTTTACTCTGCCATTCTTAAATTCCACAAAAAGACCAGGAAGACTATGGACTAATTTATGGTGCATGGTTCGCATCTGGAGGGCACACTTCGCTGCTCGGCTAGCAGTAACTTTGAAGGAAAGCAAACGGTGGCTGTAGGCTACCACTACTAATTTAAATTTTCACGCAAGTCCGAGTTTTCGTTCTATTCTTGTCATTTTGCAATTAGCCTATATGGAATTGACGATGAGAAAGTAATCAAACAGCAAATTGTTTACAACGTGTGCATGTTTTCTGCTGTTGTTGCCAGTTATACATATAAATGTGAATGCATTCTGTCGCTTTGGATGTCAAGACATGAAAGCGAATGTTCGCATAAAAACATAATGAATGTGTTTGAGAGGATATATAAAACAGTTACAATTGGCCTGTTATATCCTATTTGTTGCATAACAACGGTCCAAGATCAACTACCAACGACAGTTTTGCTTGACAACGGTAAAATATGCCCAAACGGCTGTAGAAGAATATTTCAATTCCAGGTGATTAAATCGATTAAAAAAATAAATACAAAAGTAACCATATATAATCATTGGTAACCCATTGTATATAAGTGGAATAAACCCCTCCGGGCTGTCCCTATTATTAGAAAATAATGTAGGCTACTTCGGTGGTAGTATGGGGTTACAGAAGAAATCATAGGACAGATGGACCGACGACAACGTCGCTTTTTCATACGTCAGTGGGCTAATTTGCCTAATCTTCGCAGGACTTTAGACCGCGGTGGAAACGCAGACAACCATGGGCTGAAGGAACCTTTTAGTTCCTTGAAAAGTAGTTCCTGGGACTAAAAGTACTTTTGGTGGAAACGCGGCTTTGGATGGTGCAGATTGGATGGTGTGGGTACTGGGATGCAGGCTGGGGTGCAGGTTGGATGGTGTGAGTTGTGGGGTGCAGGTTTGGTAGTGCATGTTGGGTGATGTAGGTTGTGGGGTGTAGGTTGGATGGTGTGGGTTGTGAGGTGCAGGTTGGGCGGTGCAGGTTGGATGGTGCAGGTTGGGCGGTTATGTTTGAGTGATGCAGGTTGAATGGTGTGAGTTCCAGGGTGCAGGTTGGGTGGGCACGTCGGGCAGTGCATGTTGCGTGGTGCATGTTGGGAGGTGCAGGTTTGGCGGTGTAGGTTGGATGGTGTGAGTTGTGGGGTGCAGGTTGGGTGGGGTGGGTTGTGGGGTGCAGGTTGGGCGGTGCAGGTTGGATGGTGTGAGCTGTGGGGTGCCGGTTTGGTGGTGCAGGTTGGATGGTGTGGGTTGTGGGGTGCAGGTGGGGAGGCGCAGGTTATGGGGTTTGGAGGTGCAGGTTGGCCGATGCAGGTTGGGCGGTTCAGGTTGGATGGTGTGAGTTGTGGGGTTTAAGTTGAATGGTGTGAGTACTGGGGTGCAGGTTCGGTGGTGCAGGTTGGGCGGTGCAGGTTGAATGGTGCTGGTTGGGCGGTGCGGTTTCGGTGGTGCATGTTGAATGCTGTGAGTTCCGGGGTGCAGGTTGGGTGGGCATGTTGAGCGGTGCATGTTGGGAGGTGTAGGTTGGGTGGTGCAGGTTGTGGGATGCAGGTTGGGTGGTGTGGGTTGTGGGGTGCAGGTTGGGTGGTGCATGTTGGGAGGTGCATATTGGGAGATGTAGGTTGGATGGTGCAGGTTGGGTGGTGCAGGTTGTGGGATGCAGTTTGGGTGGTGTGGGTTGTGGGGTGCAGGTTGTGTGGTGCATGTTGGGAGGTGCATATTGGGAGGTGTAGGTTGGATGGTGCATGTTGGATGGTGTGGGTTGTGGGGTGCAGGTTAGGTGGTGCAGGTTATGGGGTGCATGTTGGGTGGTGCATATTAGGAGGTGTAAGGTTTG